>NW_021633956.1:0-33918 GCF_004799145.2 Neltuma alba
TTCACCCCTCCCTAATAATATTCCATCGCCAGGAGAGTGAGATTTATTGTTAGCTGATATGATCTAATTTATTACATTTTAGATGGATTTATCGTAACTGTTATAATGATAAATAAAGTAATTTTGAGTGAGAGAGGGGATACTTGTAATAATGAATTAATGGCTTAAAATTTAGGGAATAGAATAAAACCGGGCACAACTTTGGTAGGTGAAAAGGGTCAGTGCAGACATCACAGTAAAAGAGGAGGTGCCAGAGTAACAACAGCTGTAACCGAACCTGTTAGTGTAACAACAGTGTCCGCGATTATTATTAAGTGAAATGTAAATGTTCCGCGTTAATCTTGTTGACCCCTCATAAACGCCCCCTTCCCCTCCACTTGCTCCCACTCAAACTAGCTTTTTCCTTTTGCCATCGCTAGCAAACAAGAATGAAATTACTATAAAATAAGTAATTTCCGCTTTCAGTAGCATTATTTGTATAGATGCTTTTAAAAATAACTGATCACCCTATTCCCGGTTCACCCCCTTGCCTCGGTATTTTAACTCAACTCCATTTGAATCACCAAGTCTCCTCATCCCCCCCCCTTCTCTCTCTAATGTCGATCTTCCTAGGGGATTCATTTGTGGTTGTCCTCCTGTGCACGTACTCTAAACTGGAGTCTCTTCGTCCTCATAATTTCTGCAACATTTCGTTTTGTAATCTCTTCTGTATCACTTGGTATTTTGGCACACATTTTCTGCAATCATACAGGCGATGATGGCTCAGAAGCACCTGCACGAGCTACTGAAGGAGGACCAAGAGCCATTCCTTCTGAAAAAATACATTTCTGATAGGCGGAGTCAACTGGAGAGGCCTTCTCCCAAGAGTAGTATGCAAGTGAAGAGGCGAAGACCAATGCATCAAAACTTAAACTTCCCCGCTAATTTCTGTAAACACGCTTGCTTTTTCTCATTCACCGACACGCCTGACGCCAGAAAATCACCCCTCTTCCAGTTGCCTTCTCCGGCGAAAAGCCCCTCCGCCTCTGCCAATCCCATTTTTCTTCACATCCCTGCTCGAACGGCAGCACTCCTTCTCGAAGCTGCTCTAAGAATACACAAACAGTCCTCCGCCTCTCCCAAAACCAAAGCCCAACACAAAAGCAATGCCTTCGGCCTGTTTGGGTCATTCTTCAAGAGACTGACGCAACGTAATCGGAACCGGAAGCGGGAAATAGATGACCGAGGAGCTGAGGCCCCTGTGAAGGAAATATTGAGGTGGGATTCGTCAACTGGTCGTGGAGAACTTCTTAACGGATTCTCTGAAAAGACGGACTCTCAGAAGGATAATAATATCTCGGACTTCAGTGCCTGTGAGGTGGAGTTTCTCTGTTCCTGCAACGGTAGGCCGAGCAGTGCTGTTTGGTCGGAGAGCAATGAAGATAAATCTTTGGGCATGGAAACGTCGATAAGTAGCCAGTGTGACGAGTTTGAAGAGTTTGACTTTCTTTCCAAACGGAACAACATCACGGAGTGTGCTTGTTGTGATAACAACGCCCTCTGCCAAAGCCCTTTCGGTTTTGTTCTACACAGGAGCGCTTCCTCTGCCTCCGGCACGCCGGAATTAGCTTCCCCGGCATCGTCTCCGAGTTGCCGCACAACGCAGGTTTGTCGCTTTCTTATGTCTTCAGTTTTAATTTTCTTTTGGTTCAAGATAAACACGACGGTCTGGTCAGCACTGAACGATAAGTATATGAAAACTCGGTTCTCCGGATGGGCCGAGCTGACTCACGAGTCAACCGGGTTCATTCAGTTCGAAGGTCTTTTTTTTGGTTGGGGGGGGGTCTGGGTGTCGGCAATTGGAGACCAGGGTCTGCAAAATTGGCCGGAATGTTACTGTAGAATGACAAGAATACCCGCAAATCGCTCCAAAGTTATAAAAGCCGATGATCCGGTCAGTGGAGGGTCAGATGTGTCAATTCAACAGTTTTTGTTTCCTGGAAATTCATTGTTGTATCTTCCCATCATGTTTCTGTCATCCAGAAATGTTTCGTGTATTTTATCTCAATAACCTTCCAATGGATTGTGTAGCGATTAATTTCTTAGAAGTAAATTTCTTGTTTTCGACTCCTCTCTTGCATGCAGTTGTTAGATGCCAACATTGAATTTACTAGAAAGCAATTTATGATTCGGATTTATGTTTTTAAGTGAAAAGAAAACTGCATTAGCGAAATCAGGACAGTATTTAATGAAGGATGTGATGAATTTTCGTAGGACAAAGAGAATAATGGAGCAGAGAGGGTCGACCAATGCCAATCAGGAGAGGAAACAGAAGAGAAAGAACAGTGTAGTCCCGTCTCTATTTTTGACCCACCATTCGAGGACGATGACGAGGGGCACGAAAACAATGAGGAGGGTGAGGAGGAGGAGGATGGTTTTGATTTGGAGAATAGCTATGCCATTGTACAGAGTATGTCAATACTTAACTTTGATGTGTACCATTCTGTGCATATCGTGTGGTCGTTTTCCGTCTACAAATTGTCGTACACGACTCTTCAAATCTGCTTCTTTGTTACTAAAGTAGAGGGAGTAATTATTACCAAAAAAAAAAAAAAGTAGAGGGAGTAATGCTAATGTGGCTATTTCTGATATTGAACCCAATATCTGTGTGGGTTCCATCCAAAGATCACGCTGGCTCCCCCAAAGGCATTTCCCATTCAATGTGGACGTGTCCTGCTCAACTTTCACTTGCAGACATGAGCACTGCTTTCATAAATTTGAGTATGACCCACAGTTTTAGTTTGGTAACTAGAACCCTTTTAACTACGATGCGACCTCACAATATGCTGGTTGGGATTTTAGTAATAAGAGGTGTTTGAAATCTCATTACTTTTGGTGGTCGTATTTCGATGTTGAAAATTCTGCGTCTCTGACCTCTTTTTACCTTCTGAAAGTGGTGGATCCCATGAATTATTGGTCATGCGTTGCTTTTGACACTGGCAATATTTGACAGTACAGGCACCTGAGGATCAATTTGGGCATTTTAAATTATTCACTACTTGAGGAGCTGCTTTCCATCCTGTACTTGTTGTCTTTAAGAGTCTGTCCTCCATGCAGACTCACTTAAATGAAGAGTACTAAGAGCGATTCTCATTTATTACTGTCTGCTCCTAACGTTTGAAAAGCAATCATAAGTATTAGACTGAACAAGATATTTATTATTGATGCTCATTTGCTTGTTTTAATTTGACAGGAGCTAAGGAGCAGCTTCTGCAGAAGCTTCGAAGATTTGAGAAACTAGCAGAGTTGGATCCTGTTGAGCTGGAGAAAAGATTGTTTGATCAAGAAGAAGAAGAAGAAGATGATAATGATGATGATGAAGAAACATTCCTTGAGGAGTGTGAGTGGGAAGATGACAATGAGGAAGCATCAGATAAAGAAAACGGCTGCAATGAGTTGGTGTTAGATGTGCTGAGGGAGTCAAGCTTGCGAGGGAGAGGAGAAATCAGAGCAGACTTGAAGAGACTAATTGGCGATCTATTGACAGAGGAAAGAGAAAGGGGGGAAGGGGATGAGGAAGAAAGAGAGAGGGTGATAAAAAGGGTATGCAAGAGGCTGGAATTGTGGAGAGGGGTGGAGGCAAACACAATCGATATGATGGTAGAACAAGACTTGAGCAGAGAGGATGGAGGATGGAAGGAAAATGGGCAACATATGAGGGAAATGGCCGGGGAGCTTGAGCATGTTATCTTTGGATTTTTAGTGCAAGAAATGTCGGAGGAACTAGCATGTTAATTTGAGATGTTATTGCAAGAGTACAGTGTGATTTGCACCCTAGTAAAATGGAATAGGCCAGCTAGCAAAAATACCCCAGGTGTATGTACATGACTAGTGTATTTAGCGACATATGTGAGTCACCTTTCTCATTGAATTCAAATGCTATAATATCTACATATGTCAACCCTCATTTTCTCATGCGCTCATTTCAATTAATAATTTGGTATCATCATAAGGCAAAAGCGATGAATGAGGTAAGGAGCTACTAATTATAAGATGCATTGGGTATTTGATGAAGAGAAGAACTCATGTGACGAATTTAAGGATGAGAAGGGGAAGGAATAAAGAGAAGTGGGTGGGGTCGAGGAGGAAAGCTGGGAAGGGAAGAATATAGTTTGGTGGGGGGGGGGGGGGACCTTCTCGGTTCTCGAGGAAGGAACAACATGAAAAGGACTAATCAGATTTTGATGCTACGAATATAGAGGATATGTATTCTTTTCCAAGGCGCTGCGATGGGATGCCTCATCAATCGGCTTTAGGGATGGCTAAAGTGATTAGCTTCTTCGCGGAAGCTTTTGCGTCATTCAGTGATGCCCTCAGCTTTGTAGGTGCCAGGAGCCTCCTGCTTTCGCTGGGGACTTGCCCACCATTCATCCACGATCCCTCCTTGTCGGCTTGGTACAGAAGAGGGCCATGGCCTAAAAATATGGAAAGTGAAGGGGATTTTCTTACTTCGGATCCAAAGGAAGAGTATGATTGGACAGCCTGGCCCAACTCGTGAGCCCCCAAAAGTACCAAACCCATTGGGCTCGTTGCTGATACTGTCACTTTTGAGCACTTCGGAATTTGGACGGTGTCCATCCTCTCCCGACCCACGTCAAACTGAAAAACTTCGTGCTAATAATTCTCAAAGGGGAGAAAAGCTAATTAGTTTAGCGTCCATCATTACTGTGTAATTTTTTCCCCGAAATTTTCTATGATATATAAATTTCTTAATGTGTCGTGTTTCCATGAATAACATGTTCACGCAAATTTAAAACTTTAAAACCAAACAAGTTATGTGTATACATGATTTAATAGTATAGATAATTATAAATGGTCGCACAGAGATGAAAGAAGATCCAGAAAATAAATTCACGTCAAATGTATTTCAGACAGTGTGGACCGTGGGAGGGGTGGAGCCTATTAGAGGGGTAAATTAGTTTTACTCTCGTCCGCGTAAGTGAATGGAGTGATCCAACGCTTGGATCTCTCCTGGAGGAAAATTCATCACTATTTCACTGACCCATTATTGGGCTTCCACGTGTCCCAACCATCTTGCAGGCTTGGACTGATCCCCTTGATGCTTTGGCCCTTAGCCCTCTTCCGCCAGTGTTCCTGAGTTAGCCTTCTAGCACATGCCTCACGCGATGTTTAATTTATTTTTTAACTTCTTTTTCAGATGGAATCATCCAACATACAAAGACCGGCTTGGAAGCAGATTGCGAATAATTGAAAGATAAATGAATCGACTGATTACACTGATGAACTTTTCTCGTATTTTTTTTTAAATTGATACTACTCCTCCCGTCCTTGATATAAGATTTATTTAACTAATTTGATTAGATTAGGAAAGTTAGGTAAATTAGTTAATTATAAGAAATGTGATACGTTTTTCTTAAAATACCATAATCATCTTTCTTAATACCTCTCTCCCTCTTCTACTTGATTATGGTTGAGGGAGCATCTATACGGGTAATTCAGAAAAAATTGATGAATATAAGAAATAGGTTTTATATTTAGGATCAAAACCAACTCAACAATTGAGTTCTATATTAAGGAGCAGAGGAGTACTATATGATTCGCTTTTATCAAATGATATTTTATTTTATCTTTCTTGGCCAACCACTTCTCTAGTCTTTTAATAAATAATTTAACGCCTGGAATGAAGGTAATCATATATATTTAAAAACCCACAACAACCAAGAATAGCGCACAAAACTGCAAGCCGGGTTTCTGATCCTGGTTTTACCTCTCAGCCACGTTGGCTGGTCCAGTGTGAAAGAAAGATTCAGTTTCTTTCGCGTGGAACATTTTTTATAGTTTAAGAAATGCTTTAACCGTCCGTGCCTGCCACGTTTACCACGCCATCTCCAGGCAACACGTCTACACTTTAGAGGCTGATAAAAGCTCGTCAACAATCCGAAAGCAAATATAATGGAGAGGTCGAGAGTGAGAGTGAGAATGGAAGACAGAATTAAGGCAAAGGACTGGTGAAGTGCAGATCCAAGATGAACAAGATGGAGAAGAAAAGGGGCGGAACTGAAAAGAAGCGAGAAGAGATGAGCGGGCTCGAAGTGGCTCACAAGAGAAGTAGTGGCGAGTGGCCTGAGAGAGACACGGCAGCTGCAGCTCCAGGATTTGCTTCCATGAATCTTCCTCACGACGCAGCTACGTCCATGGAAGATGCTGCCAAGTATATTTCAGGCCAAGGGACAGAGGCTTGGGATATGAGAATGGCAGGGATGGGTTCGGAAAGGGGTTCCCAGAGCATATACTGGGACGAAGAGGAGCTGTTTAACATGCCAGCCCTGATGAATAGCATGGCAGAGGGGTTGATCATCCCACCACCCGCCCTGCAGACAGGCTTCAATTGGCTCCCTCCCGAAGCTCCCTTCCCCTTCACTCTGTGACCGACTGATTTCTCATCCTCTGAATTCTACTGCGGCATGCTATTTCTCATCCTCACGCACCCTGCTTCCTTCCCATGAGATTTTATATCGGAAACAGGCCTTAACTAGGCATATCTCTCACTCTTTTAGTTACTACCCGTTCTTTTATGGTTTCTCTGATTTTCTCTTTCGGCCTTAATTAAGGCCACCGCATGGCTCACAAAATAATAGCGATTACCAAGTTATAACTCGGACCTCGTTTAGAAAACAATCTGGTCTTCTTGTATAAGAAAAGAAAATTGTTCAGACTTGCAAGAAGAGGCCTGATACCAACCATTATGTCATCTGGACTAATGACATTTTTCTCTCTGAGAAAAGGAAAGGCACAGCCTCATAGGCCCGGCCCAGTAACATACAATTTCAAAAATCAAAACGAAGAGGTTGCCGAGTCTCGTCATTTTCGGGACAACGGAATCAAATCTTCCCGTATATCTAACCCAGAAATTGTGGCCCCATGCCGATTGCTGCGGTGGTTTTAATTTTAGAATGGTCTAGTAAAATAATTGTCAAATGATTAGCTGAATCTGCACGCACAAATAGTATAAAGGAGGCCATGCTTGTGGCTCACGGTGGGTGGTGGCATCAGGTCAACATATCAGAGCAACTGCGAGCCAAGCAACTTCGCCGCCGTCAGCGATGGCGGAAGAGGACAATCCCCACATAATCGATATGTGGCAGGTAGATGAAGAGAGGCTGGCTTCGATGCTGGAAAATATTTCGCAGGACCCAAAATTACTAAGCAAAGCCGCGGGCAAGAAGTCTTGCTGCATCTTCAGAGTTCCCACCAGCTTGGCCGATGTTAACGGAAAAGCGTACCAACCCCGGATCGTATCCATAGGCCCTTATCACCGGGCCCAACCTCGCTTTAATATGATTCAAGAGCACAAGTGGCGCTATCTGGGTTCTTTGCTCTCCAGAACCCAAGCAAAAGGGTTAGGCTTGGAGGACTGCTTAAAAGCCGTAGCCCTGCTGGAATCCCGAGCCCGAGAGTGTTATTCCGAAACCATTCCCCTCAATTCTCACGAATTCATCGAAATGATGGTTCTTGATGGCTGTTTCATCCTTGAATTGTTCCGCAAAGTTGGGAGATTGGTCCCGTTTGAGCCTGATGACCCACTCGTCACCATGTCCTGGATACTCCCCTTTCTTTACAGGGATTTTCTCAAGCTCGAGAATCAGATCCCTTATTTCATCCTGGAGCGCTTGTACGAACTCTCAAATTTGCCCCAAGAAGAATCAACCCCGACCCTGTCCTCCCTTGCCTTGGAATTCTTCAACCATTCAACGCTACGGCCTGACGAAGTCATTGCTCGCTTCCCCCATCTCAAAGGAAAACATTTGCTGGATTTGGTTCGCTCCAGCTTCGTACCGAATCTGAACAGGGAACAAAAGAGGGTGCCAACGCCAACCCACGTGATCCACTGCGTCTCTAAACTTCGCAGCGCGGGGATTAAAATCACTCCCACGGAGAGAGATAGCTTCTTGGATGTCACATTCAGGAGCGGCGTCATAGAAATGCCCACCATCACAATCGACGATTTCATGAGCTCTTTCCTGCTCAACTGCGAGGCCTTCGAGCAGTGTTACAACGGTTGCTCCATGGACATCACCACCTATGTGACCCTCATGGACTGCCTCATAAACACTCACAGGGACGTTGAGTATCTATGCGATCGGAACATAATTGAGAACCATTTCGGCACAGACGGGGAAGTTGCCCATTTCTTCAACAGCGCCGGAAAAGAAGTGGCATTTGATATAGATACGTGTTACTTATCCCAGTTGTTCAACGATGTTCATCAGTACTATCGGAGCGGGTTGCACGTTCAGTGGGCGAGCTTCAAGTACACCTATTTTGACACGCCCTGGTCGTTTATATCTGCGCTGGCTGCATTTATCTTGTTGGTTCTCACGGTGGCTCAGACCTACTTCTCCGCTGTCCAGTAGTTGGCCTCCGAGCAATTTGGATCACTCGTCCAGCAAGCCATAATTTTGTATACAAGTTCGGGAGAGAACATTCTCAAAATTATGGGCCACAGACTGCAGATATTTTCTGATCTAATTTAATGAGTTAATTCCGTCAAAATTGCCTTGTTTATTGATGGATTCCATTTTTTTTAATTTTGTGAAGATTCCATTTTTAGTTTTGTTTGAAAGAATATTGTAATCAATTTGAACATTTTGCTCTTGGCCCAATGTCCCAATTATATATCAGAACTTGAAAAGATAACGTGTTCGATACTTGTTTTCTTTTTAATATGATGTCCATCATTGTATCATCAAGAAAGATCGTATCTACTAGGTAGGAGAGATCATAATTAATCTCAGAAATGGAAGTTGATTTTTGAGTTTGCACACGTGAGTCTCAAGATGATATCTTGAAGACTCAGTAACAGCTACGCGATGGGTGGGGATATTAATATTGCAAGGCCCCATGCTTATTCGATGAAGAGGAAGAAGGAAGAAGAAGAAGGTGGTGGGTTATCTATACACTTAAGTCACAATAATGAAATAAATAATTAATAACGAATGATTAAGATGTTAATAATATTAATGGTAAATTGGTGACTGTATTGTATTTTAAGTTTTTTTTGGGGGGGGGTTTAAGAGAGTAGATTTTATTAATGACGCGACGGGGCATTATTGACGACACGGATATATACCCGTGAGTCGGGGGATTTCCGGTGGCAAGAGAAAGGCAGGTGGAGCAAGGAGTCAAGGCTTATCGGCTTTCAACACCTTCCGGTCAACGAGAAGGCCTCGACGCAGACAAACACCGTGAGCTGCTTTAATTTCCCACCCATACTTTGCTTCCACATTTTAAATACATTTTTTCTACTTTTAAAAAATAGAATGAGCCATGCACGTGTGCTTGAATAGTTAATTAAGAACATTTAGTAGTCGGTACCGTCACGTATTCCGTCGGATAGGCAGCTCATATATTACATGTAATCTAAGGTATAGAGTTGAAAGCCGCATCATTCATTCCTTATTCATCACGAATGATGCAATTGTTACTGGTTATATATATATATATATATATATTGATTTATTAGTTATATATATATTGATATTAATATGACATTAATATTGATTTTATATATTTAATTAATATTTTTTAAAAATGATCACATGTGACATTAATGTATCCCGAATAGGCCATGTGCACAGAATAAGTCCGAGTTGTTCATTTCTCTACTCACCGTCGAATGACCTTGAACTTTTCGAATTCGATGGACGGGCTAGTTCAAGAAATTTGACAAATAATATAACTTGGGACAATTTTTCATAAATGTCGTGTATAGATGTAACATACACGTAGATGGATTGTTCATGGGCGAAGCAAAAAGACGAAATCGATCCATTGTTGACTTTCAACCCTAAGACTAGCTAGCACGAGGCATGGGCTGGGAAAAAGATCAGAAACGGAACACTTCCAATCCCCTTCTGGCATCTCTCGCTTTGACGTTTCAAAACTCCAAGCTAGTCCTCCCTGTTTGGACCTATCATGCAATGCGCACGAAATTCTTGCACACTTGACATCAGTGTCGTGTTTGATCAGTACTCCATAGAAAATATTCAAATGCGAGCAAAAACCATTCAAAGCCACTTATAATTTAAGTGGGTGGCGGCAATCAACCGGTCTGCATATGAAAACTGGATAAATCAGGATATGGGTGGTCATCTAAATGAAGCGCGTCAAATATTACTCCATTTCTCGTTCTGGCCCAGGAGAAACTTTCACCAGCAGCCTCTCGCAGAATTGTCAACCTCATTTACTTGTTCAATATAACGCTGAAGGATCATTTGTCGCGTAAGAAGTCGTCAAAGACTCAGCGATAAGCACGGCACGACTTGGGCCCCACTTCAAGTGCTTTGATTTGTCAATGGTAATTTGCCATTTCCGAGAGAGTTCCCCGGCTCGTCTCGTTACTATATATATATAGAGGCCATCCAGGTCAATTCCTTCATAGCATTAGCATCGAGGCATTTCGGATTTCACGTTATTGTACTCATCATTTGGTTCATCTCTCACCCACATGTTAACAAAGAAGAAGCCACTCAATCAGATTCAATCATCAAAACCTGCGTTCGTCCCTCTTGTTTTTTGAGAATGACGAGTTCCGGCGCTGAGAGACGGGTTGTAAACCAACTTCCTCAACGCGCGAGACCACCTAACAGTTACGATCCGAGCTTCCAGCCTCCAGACATGGACATGAGGTGCCAGGTGCAGGGTGATGAAGCATTGGAACATAGTGACAAGATACATGCAGGTGAAGGCAGAGTAAGAGATCGCCTGAAATCGGAAGTGGAAGGTATATTCGCAAAATTAGAGAACAGGGGCGGATTCCAACACAATAAGGACATTCAATCGCGAGGCATTGATCACGAGTCATCACACAAGCTTGAGCGCTTCAAGGTGCGGACTGTAGTTGCAGAAGAAGTCGTCCAAGATGAAGACAGGAAATGAGTTTCTCCATATCGCTGTATATATGAAGCATGCCCAGCTTGTGCTGCGCTGTGTCGTTTTAGTTTAGGTTATACGCCAGGAGTATGAAATATTCTTTAATTCTTTTAACCTTCATTTGGAATAATGTCGTCTGATCGAGACAATCAATTAATGAAATTCATAAAGGTCGCATAATATAGCCGTGTGTCAACGTACGTACTGGCTTTGCTGGATGAAAATTCGTCCCAAGAAAATTCAAAAGCGTCACCATTCTGACCACTACACACGATTGGCACGCAGCTTCTTACATATAGTTTAGTAAATAATTTGTTCAGAAAGTCAAATTGAACGAAGGGAATAGAAAGCAATTATATTGGAAAAGGAAGTGATGATAGACAAATATAGAAGCAAAACAGTGGTAAATTGACAGCACTGAAAGCAGTTAAGTTAGTTGAGGTACAAATCCAGTGCACATCAAACTAAGCAAGCAGCTTACCATAAATAATTAGTGACATGGCGGTTATTATGCATGAGACAGTTGTGATATTATATATAGGAACCAGTTTCGGTGCTCATCTTTTTGATGAACATTATAAGCTCATCAGATCTGAACTGTCTGTATCTCATTTGAATGGTTCAGATTTGAAGTCTTTAATTAATTATTTTTAAATAGAAAAAACTATTTTTTGAAAGAATGATAGTTAAGAGATTATCACTATTTTAGATTCTATACATATTAAAATAATTATTTTAAATAAATAAAAAAAAATCAAATCTAAACTACTCAAATAAGATACGGACGGTTCAGATCTGATTAGCTTATGGTGCTCATCAAATGGATGAGCACCGAAACTGGTTCCATTATATATATAGCAGTTGTACCATCCAAAAAACGGCGGAGAGGGGACCACTCTGTGAGAGTGAGAGTGAGAGTGTGTGCGTGTGTGGGGTGACGCATGAATGGCAAGCAGCACACAATAGCCCACAAAAGTGAATTCTGGTTTCGGTGGTGCTTCAACCATTGCTTATTACTCTAATTATGTCCTCTCTTGACTTTCTCCTTGCCACATATCCCAAACACCTCTCCCTACATTGTTTGCTTTAAAAAATAGGCATTATTTCAATCTCTCCCTCTCTATATATATCAATTAAATACATATTTTTATATCTGGAACTAAAAAAAATGCTTCATGATTCATTAGGTATAAGTTGATTGGTCTTTATTTCAGATTTTAACATCCCTGACAAAGTCAAAGCAGGGGCCTAATTTAAAACAATGGCTACGAAGCAAATCATTCAGGATCAAGAGCCCCTGGTCTCTGCTCAACTCGTGCGTACGGACCTGATTATTTTTCGCGGAAAGAATAATTGGTTGATTTTTCTACAGAGGTAATCTCCTTACCCTTAAATCATCGTACAGATACAGTACCTTTAATGAACAATAATCTGTCTCTGAGTTGCCTTTTTGAGAACGTAGTTTCTTTCACTTGGCTGAAAAACACATGCGCGGACATATAGGGAAACTTTGTGTATAGATATATAATATAGGTATGGTGCGTGGTAGGGCAATCACTATCAGAGGAAGGTGAAATGTCGTGTTCAATTCAAGGGCATGTTTTGGAAAATAAAATGGAATCTGTTTTCCACCACGAATGCCACGTTTGACAAGCCCAACTTCTTCAGAATGACACGTCAACAAAGGGTAATAAGGAGGACCACAAGCTGGAGCTCTGAAATCGCCCCTATATAGCTCCCAGAACCTCGTTGATGCTCTTCAATATTAATCATTAATTCTTGTATAATCTTGAGAGAATGTAGAATTTTGGTTGGAACGTTGTTAGGATACCAGCAGCCCACTAATTCAACCCAATAATCATCCATTCTTATTGACTATGGTCTTCCCACTTGCTCACTTTAATATCTTTACCAAACCAGACATATCTTTATTTTCTCTGCTTTTTTTTATGGTTAAGGACCAAAAACCTGCCTAGGGGGATGAAATTGAACGCATATATCAGAGCAATTCTTCTATACATCAGATAACCAGAATCGGAACTTCGAACAAAGTACAAGTTAAACTTGTTAGTTTCTAACAAAGTAGCAAAGATATATCTATATCTGGGATTGCAGGAAGAATGAATGACTCAGATTAAAGCAGCAAAGCTGTAACTTGTACGGATGACTCAGACCTCCTATTCCAGATGACAAACCTAGAGTTATGGGCGTCAAAGATAAAGGCAATCCAGATGATATATTAATATTACACACACGACTTATGAGGCAGTATTATTTCAAGGTAAGCAAGGGGATTTTTACATGATTGAAGAAAACAAGGTCTGCAACTCTGACCTCAGAAAAGAACACCGAAAAGCTCGTTTAATTAACGCACATTGCATTGCCATATATATATATATATATATATATATATAAAGCATCTTACAATCTTGAGGTGCAGCAACAAACGGCATATATAAGGTTCTGTACAGGAAAAAGAAATGAAGCAGAGTTAAGGGAAGAAAAGATGCACACTACGCCCACACTCATACATTCCATTAATTCCGTCGTGTCGAAGCAAGTTTCGATGTGAGAGCTCTCCCATAATTTATTACTACAGGTCACCTTTATTACTATATTTTTGGGTAATTAATTTTCGATTCAAGCATTATTATATATATTATATAATATAAGGAGATAAAGGAGATGATTAATTAGGGGCGGAAGTTCCAAAGGTATGGATCCTGAGACGTGTAATCTGGGGGAGCAGCAGCATCCCAGTTCAGTGGAGGAGGAGCGAGCATCATTCCTTCAGCCATATTGAGCAGCACATTTGGCATATCAAAGATCAAATCCTCATCCACAAACTCCTCCGCCGCTCCCGCTTCGTTCTCTTTCAGTGACACTGAAGAAGACGACTCGCCGGTGGCCGCAGATAAAGCATCCTTAGCAGCCCCGGCGGCGGCGGCAGCGCTGGCTGCAGCCATCTGAATGTCAGAGGGAGACGTGGACGCGGGGACGGGCAGGGAAGAAGCAGAGTCGGGGAAGTTGAGGTCGGCGTGCTCACCCTTAAGAGCAAGGGCGGCGACGTCGTAGGCGACTGCGGCCATTTCAGGGGTAGGGAACGTGCCTAACCAAATCCGGTTGGGCTTCTTGGGCTCCCGAATTTCAGACACCCATTTTCCGCTGCTCCTACGCCTCACTCCCTTGTAAACGGGGTGGCGCCCAGTGGAAGATTTGCTTCCGCTGCTGCCAAACATCTTGGGATTGTTGGATCGATTGCTTGTGGCAGTTGACAGTTGGAGGAAGCCATTTATGGGAGGAAGAAGAAGCAGTTGCGAGAGAGAGTGCAAGTGCAGACCAGTTGTTGCTGAACTGCCGTATGCCGGGAGCTGGGTTGTAAGCCAGCTTAACAAGTGTTGGATATGTCCGGGTTGGAGACCGTGTTTCTCAAAAACGTCAACAGTACTGATTCAAATATATACCTATATATATTGCGCTTTCTCAATATGTATCCTTCACCACCATTTCCACTTCGTTTTTTCCATAAGCATTGATGTGATATCTATATTGGTGGGTCGTGAGTTGTGAGGACATAGATGTTATCTTAATAGTGGACAATAGGAGACGATTAGCAATAGTTTCTGACGTGTGATAATCTTATGAATGAAGACTGACTAACATGTAAACTTGAAGGTCTCTGTTTCGCTTTTCCTCCGTCGGATTAGGTAAGAGAAAGAGGAACCCACGACATCGCAACATGAAGGCGAGTTCAGCTGATGAAACATCCACATCGATCCTCCGTGTACACTACAGAAGCTTTAGTTGGTCAACACGTAGGAGAGATGAAATTGAGGCTAATAATACATATATTCACCACAAGTTTCCGGCAAAGGCAGCACGCATGTCGGCCTCAGCTCCCGGTAGTACATCTGTTGCTAGCCGACCGCTAGTTATCGAAACCAACCTGCCATTGATATTGCTACTGAATTATAAGGTATCACTGCATACCTGGCAACCTTTATATGTTTCCATGTCATAGTTATACCTACTGTTCTAATATATCTGTGTTCATCATCAGAGCTATACAGGGTAAGTAAAACAAGTTTCACTGAATTCTATCTAACGCACACTTAATCATACACACTTTCTTTACCAAATATTAATTACTGATTAGATCATTGTTCAGACGACTCATTTTTGTTTTTTTGTTTTTTAAAAGGTTCAAATTTCTACCTGTAATACACACTTTTTCCTGCCCTACTATTTATACAGTTACGCATATGCGTTAAGCGTGTGCTATACTGTACATGCACGAGGCATGGATTTTTTTTTTTTTGTTATCCAACGTGAGCTTTGCTTCCTTGATTATGTATATGTATTGCGTTAATGATCTTTTTAGTATGTTGGAGCATTGTATTGTATGGACTTTGTTTTCATACTGATTAATCCGCGTCTCACAGATTATATAATTATAAATTGATCACCGTTTTATTTGGTATACTTTTTCTTTTTTCAACTGAATTTTATATCAAGGAGTAAAAGTAGTAGATTTCAATATATTTATATATAAGAACACAGTAATTTGCCATCTAAAGTTGAACCAAATGGTAAAAATTGGAATGAAGGGTCTCACGATGTGATGAAAGGAAAAAAAGAAGAAAAAAAATTCGTTAGTTATATTTTATTAATTTCCACTGATTAATGGCGTAGCCGTAGATGAGGATCACTACCCGATGTGGTGTTCTCGGGTGAGATGAGTGATTTTGCAAAGACGTCCACGTTGGAGCACTATGTAATTTGAGTGCATGCACTTGCAACAATTGAATTATCACTTGATTGACCAAGTTAAGCAGTGCCAAACGTACCAACCAGCATCCAATTACATAATTCATTATCAATATATATAAAATTATGAAAAATAAAGGGGCAAAAAATGAAAAGATTGACGGTTGAAAACCTTTCGGTTAATGTAAAGCGAGGACTCTAATTCCAATTGTTAAGGCTTACCAGGAAAAGGGGAAAAATTATGAGGGGGGCACTCATCAGCAGCTAATAGAAATTAGAAATAGTTGAACGGACTCAGTAAAAAAAATTATAATCAAGTTTATATAACGAGGCCTCGGCGTGTTCGAACCTTTCTAGTTATGAGAACGAATGCCTAGTTATGTAGGGCCAGTTAATTCCAATTTAAGACGAACATTTGCGGTGCAAGGCATTGTGTAATTCTTTCTGACGAAAAAAAAGCTTTATTATAATTCAGAAATTATTTTTATGGCGAGAAACATAACTTTCACGAGAAAAATTCAACTTTGAACTCATTGTTATATGCGAAAATAATGAGTCACCAATATATTCCCTCCAATCCTATATATAACCTCCACGTTTAACAAATTACCAGTTAAAATCAGTTAAAAATAATAAATAAATCAGAAATATTTTTTTTTTCAGATTAGTTATTATTTATTAAAAGAGTAAATGAGAGACAATAAACCAAAAAAAAATGATAAAAGAGAATATATGGAGGTAATATTAATGAGAAAAAGGTACTAAATATAGTCAACTAAAGACAAACTAAGAAAAAATAATAATAAATACTCAAACAAACTAGAAAATAAACTTATATTTTGGATTAGACTTGTCTCTAAAAGTGAAGTCTGAAAATAAAATAAGCCAATACTCATGTAACTTTTTTGCCGTAATGACTGGATTCACAATACTGTTGGGTCACGTTTCAGCAAAATGCTGGGCTGAATCACAAAGGTAGAACTCTCAATCTGTTTTAAAGGGATTTGAGCCATTTCTCTTCGTTCCAACCACCGTTAATTATTGGTTTGATTTATTTTCTTTGGAATAGTTAAAATGTTTTTTAAACAGGCTCATAGGTGTATTGAGTTTGGTTATCTTTTAGATTTTATTAGTTTGAGAAATTAAAAAGTTTGTATTTAGTTCTTTTTTTTTCCCTCTGACGGAGACAGGAGATGGGTAATCGATCAGGTATTAATTTCTTCTATGAGCAGCGTTGGTCATATATAGTATGATTCTAAACTTTAGTAGTTTGAAAATAGAGGAACGAAGTCCCAGTCGAAAGATTTACGTCCGCATACTTAGCAGGGGTTTAAAGCTTTTATTTATTTATTTTTGCCACGCACAATATCCTTTTATTTGACAAGTTTGATTGAAACACTATCAGATATTAAATGTGAGTATTTATCTTAGTACGAATTCGAATAATGGTTGGCATTTCTTCTACTAAATCTAATCCGTTGATTCAATGTTTTAAAGTATGAAGCTCGCACGATGCTTAAAAAAAAAAAACACGAAGTGTGGAACTTCAAAAAACTCTTTGATTTAAAAACGACTTGGCACAGGACTGAGGGCATAGCCCCTTCCATGTGTGATTGTGAGGATGCAATATAAATTTTAAAAAAATGAAAAAATATTTAACATTTTACAACAAGATCTCATTAATAAAATTTATTTTTTTGGCCGGAAGTAATAAAATTTAGAAAAAATGACAATAAAATACCTTCTGAATTTCAAAATAACAAATAAGACATCTGAATAAACAAAATGACAAATAAGGCATTAGGTATCAATTTAGAATTTTGATTTTTGGTCTTAAAACATGTTGCAAAATCCATTGACGAAGTAGTAACTCTCACTATGAAAGTTATAAATCTCACTATGTGTTTTGTAAAATTTAGCATGAAATTGTATTGTTTTTTTTACAGAAAATTCGCTCAACTCCTCAAAACAAGTTGCAAAACCCATTAATCAAGTAGTAAATCTCACTATGAAAGTTACAAATCCCACTATGTGTTTGTAAAATTCTGCAAAACTTGTTCAGTCATTCAAAACAGATTGCAAAACCCATTAATGAAGTAGTAATTCTCACTATGAAAGTTGTAGATCCCATTATGTGTTTTGTAAAATTCAAAATCAAAATCCCATATTGATATTTGATGCCTTCTTTGTCATTTTTTTTTATTTGGATAGGTTATTTGTTATTTTGAAATTCAGAAGGTATTTTATTGTCTTTTTTTCTAAAATTTAATTGAGTGCACATAAATCACATGTAAGTATTTTTTTTTTTCCGGTAAATATATGCAGAATATGCATCAGGTGCAATGAAATAAACGGTGTTTATAAAAGAGAGGAAATAAATGGTGTTTTCATGTTTATGGGCCTGAGAATTAAATAGCGTTTAGTTAGTAGTTACGACTTACGAGTGATGAGGGCGTGAGGCATGGAAAGTGAGAAGAGGCGGGGGCAGAGGGGTGGGCGGGTGCCTAATTTAGGCCAGCTACTGTGAGAAAGACAGGTTTTTTGCTGCTTGCTGGATTTTAAAGGATAAACGCGCGGCACGTCTTAATGTCAACTATTTGACACTCGCGGGTTTAGCGTCAATCGCAATCGCACTAATGGAGGCCCACTGGGCCTATCATTCTCCCCATTTCAAGTCAGCCCATATTACGCCCCCGTTTTCCCCCACTCATTCATTAATTTAGCTCTTCTGGGAAGACACAAAATGAGACTAAACTGGAAACAATGATGACTAGCTTTCTTGGTCGTGATCATGGAGGTTGATCAGGAATTGACATCTCAGACGTCTGATTTTGGGGGGGCTGCAAAATAAGGCGCATTTTGAGGTGAAAAGCGTGTACTATAATTAAATGAACAACACATGCGCGCATTTGGAAAATGCCCCACTCATCCATCCGCCTTCGTCTCCCTCATGTTCCTCCCCTTCATCATACCCTTCTCTGACTCTCGCTTGATTTGTTCATTTCATAATTATTGAGTCTATACGCATTACATACCAAAATAATCATTAATTAATGAGCATGCTTTCTTTAATTAGCTGTTTCTGGCTCTAACTTTTCAGGGGGGGGCTCGTTTTCATTGCAATATTAGGCCTCCCTAGACATCGCCATGATTCAGAGGCCCCACTTCATTCTCTCTACGCACGCTTACACATGTAAGTAGCGACGACCGTCTATACATAGGCAGCCACTTCGTTCTGTGCTACCCTCATTTGTACACACATCAAAGGGCGTGCTTTTCGTAGATGCACAGCCAACCAATGGTCGACACATCCCAACCTCCCCTTCTCTGTGCGTCGCCTCTGCCTCATGATAAACTAAGGCTACCCCTCCTTGTATCACCTCCTTTTGTGTCCCCTTCTGGCTGAAACTTATGCATCTTTGATTTATTACTCCTCTCTGCGTGTGCATCCCATTCTGTCCCAACATCACTCTGCTTAAGTAAGAACCGTTAACATAAAATCTGAAGTACTCCAATACGGTAAGGGTACTTCTAATAAGAAACGTTATCGCGGCTAATTGGTAACGTCTGATCATTTTTTAAATAAAAGCGCATCCAATCACAGCCATAGTACAGATTCATATGGAATGTGGTTTAGAAACGTTGAAACTGGTGGCTGCAGCGGCTATATTTGGTAAGAATTTTGGGGTTTGGAGAGCCGAATGCTTGTGCATGTGTATTTGCAGGCTTTTTACACACGGGCATACAAGAAGCTGTCGTCGAACAAAATTCATATATAGGCACGCGTGCAGTTGACATGTACTGCGAGTGTGTGATGAGGATAATAGGCCGTAATTGGTGATGAGATCCTCGTCCCAGGAGAGGTGAACTTCCTACCGCCCTGATTCTGCCTTCTCCGCAGCCTCATCCTCCCTCCACTGCCGTGCCCAAAATCAGAGTCGTCCCGGTATTTTTTTTTTTTTTGGTAATGAAACATTAAATCCTGCGTGGGTGCATTTGTGTGTTTTTTTTTCAAAAAAAAAAGGGGAAGAAAAAAGGAGGGTGGGGAAATTGCATGGGATGGAAAGTTCTGCTGCTACTTATAGTGCAAGCTATCAGTCTGTTGTCTGCGTCTGTCCCTCACCCCTCATAGATCTTCCCCACCTACCCTCTATCCTCCTCCATCTATTTACCTCCCTACGCTCTTCCACTCAATAATTAATTGGGAGAATTACACTCAGGTTCCACAGAGCATAATTAATATAAAAAAAATCCCTCGAAATCACGAAATGATTCTAAAGTTCCCGGGACCTGTGTGTAATTAATTCTAATTATGAAATTACATAGTTACCCCTGTTAATTTGAACCTATTTACAACATTAACAGTAGCTGTTAACAACCCGAGAAGAGGTGGTTAACAACCTCAACAACGCCCCTTGGCATTTCACAGAGTGAGTTGTCATGAGCACTGCCGAGGTTGTCAATCATGTCTTCTCGGGTTGTTAACAGCCACTGTTGAGATTGTAAACGAATTGCTGCAATAAAATTAGAAACTATTTACAACCTCAACAGTGGCTGTTAACAACCCGAGAAGAGGTGATTAACAACCTCAACAACACCCCTGGCATTTCACAGAGTGAGTTGTCATGAGCACTGCCGAGGTTGTCAATTACGTCTTCTCGGGTTATTAACAGCCACTGTTGAGATTGTAAACGAATTGCTGCAATAAAATTAACGGCGGTAAGTAGGTAATTTCACAATTAGAATTAATTACACACAGGTCTCTGGGGATTTCAGAATCATTTCGCGATTTCGAGAGACCTTTTTGATATTAATTGTGCTATATGAGACTTGAGTGTAATTTTTCCTAATTAATTCCCTCGTAGATGAGATCCACATCATTGTTTCCCTTTCCCACCTCCTATCCCTATTCTCCTATCCTTTCTTCCGTTCCATTCACTCTTCTTTAATTTACTCATGCAAATTAAAACTCTCCTTCCTTCATCCATCCTTGCAACTCGGAAGAAGGGCATTCGCTTATGAGTGCTGTACATAAATTAATTTCAGCAATTCTTTCTCTCTTTCTTTCTCTTTCCCGGACAAAAAAAAACTATTGTTGGAGACACTAATGAAAACAGTAAAACGCATAATTTTAAAAGTATTCAAGGAAATCATGTTTTTGGCCCGCATGTAGTTAATCTCATCTGAAAAAACGAGACTCCCTGTTATTATAATTGTTTTTTTAAATCAATTAAAAATCATATTTTTGGCCCGCATGATAGAACACAGAATATGGATTTGCATTACAGAGAGGCGTACGTACGGCCTGGGGGCAAAGACTCAGAAATGATTTGTCTGTTCTGCATGCCATCTGGCCCTCTGCCTGACGCATGATGTTAACAGCCAACACCTTCTCCTGCGTCCTGGCACTACTACAATAGAATGGTAATTACATAAAGGCGACAAAGTGGCTATAAATGAAAAATTCAATGCGTTGACGAAAGCATAGGCGCAATTACTGTTTTTTCATTTTTATTTTTCGACCACCGGAAACAATACATGTGGGTCATAATTAATGTGAAAGAAGCTACGCAGCAGACGGTACATCCTCAGGCGATCACGTAGTTATTTTAATTTCTAATCTCAATTTTTCTTTCACTTTGCAGTTATTTTAACTTCTCATGTATTAGTTAAATTTAAAAGTTAAACATTTTTTTAATACATCAACTTATGAACCCAATGAATTATTTCTATTTTTAAATTTATTGATTGAATTGTTTTGATTCAAGATTTATTTTATATTTTGGAATTAGAAGAAAGATTTTAAACTTTTTTACGGGTGTGTAAACCTGCATATTCATTTGTTTATGGATTTGTTTGGACTTTGAATTTTATTTCAAATTTCAAGTTATTTTATTTTAGATATTTGGAATTAAAATTTTAAGATAAGTTAGATATTAAATTGCATATTAATATATTATAAAAGAAACAATTTACACGAGGGAGAAGGAGGGAGGGTTAGGGCCGAGGGGTTCTGTATCCTGAATTAGTAGCGGCTTCCAATTTCCAAACGTGGCGGCGATATGCGATTGTTTAAGCACATGATATCGTATGTATTATTTAAAGTTTAAAAAACTTGGAATTCATACATCATGAGTAATTATTTTTATTTGAATCTATTGGTTGAATTATTTAAAATTTTAGCTTTATAATATACATTAGTTTAAAATGTTGATAATGGATTTGTAAAAATTGTATAATTTTGAAAACTTTGATATTGTGTTGTAATTTGACGATGAGTCACGCAAGCTACTTTTATAATATAGAAGAAAATATCATTTTTCCTGTGTAATTGTTGAATCAGGTATGCGACTTTCAAGTTATTAACCATTTTATCTCCGTCCGTCAATCTTTTATACGGGATAAATAAATACTCCTCTAATCTTTAATGTAAGACCCATTTAACTAATTTGATTAGATTAAAAAAGTTAGGTGAGTTAGTTAATTATAAGAAATGTGACACATTTTTCATAAAACACCATAATTATCTTTCTTAATACTCCTCTCCCTCTTCTACTTGATTATGGTTGGAGGAATATCCATAGGGGTAATTTACAGAAAATTAATAAATATGAGAAATAAATCTTATATTTAGGACCAAAACTAACTCAAAAATTGAGTCCTGTATTAAGAACCGGAGGAGTATCTTTTTGCACCCGTGCATCACATGAGCATTGTACTAGTTATTTCTTAGAAAAAAGAATGGATGTGTTAGTAAAGCAAATATTGAGTTTTCTTACATATTTTCAATATATTGTTCTCCTCAAATAAATACATAAAAATAAAATAATAAGTCTCCAACTTTACCGGCTTTTGACCCGTTGCAAGCTATGTTAATTATAAATGAACTGTAGACTTTTTGGTGCTAGCTAACTTTACTCCTGTTCTGATTGATCGAGGAGCCAGAGCTTGCACACATATTAACCTTTTGATGCATCAACTTCGACTTAAAAAAGACAGACAGGGGCTATATGCGGATTTTGTGACATTCCATTTGTTGATGAGTATCCATGCCCTTACAAAAGTCAGTTACTAATATCATTTATGTTTAGATTAATTTTTATAAAAATCAGATTGATAAATTGAAATTTGTTCAGGTAAGTAATCAAAAAGTAAGTTCAAATATAAAATGACTGAAAATGGTATTATTTTTCTCTAAACTAATTTGCCTCATTTATAAATTGATTTTTAATCTAATGATATGCATAAATATTTTAAAGAGATCATATAACATATGATATAATTAAATAATTTATTTAACTTGATTAATCTTTTTAAATTAGTCCACCGAGTCTTATATTAAAGACCTAAAATAGCAGATCATATATATATAGTTTGATAAATATAAGCAAAACACTAAATTAAAAATAATTAAAATTAATACCGAAAAAATAATTAAATTGTTGGATCACTTAAATATATTTATCTTTCTTTTCATCCTCTTTTGCTTCCTCCATTTACGGTGGCAACTCAAAAAGCTCAAATTTTGAGCTTTTCACCGCAACCAAGGTAAAAAGCCCACCCAAACAATGTAAAAATTTTGACTGAGCCACAAACCTCAGTCTCCTCCACCAGATGATCCAAACAGGTGCATAATTTACATGAACTTCTCTCGGCTACACTTAAAATATCCTTACTAGTTAAGTTTGTTATCTATAATTATTATTATTAGAAGGTTTATCATGAAAAAAGTAGATAAATATGTGAGACAAAGTAGATTGGACCGGGGTCTTATATTTAGAACCAAAATAAAAGTCAAATAGGGTCTTATAAATAAGATCGGAGGTAGTATAATATTTCAATAGATTCAGTCCAGCAAATCTCTTACATTTCAAACAAAAAATCAATTATAAAAAACACAGTAAAGATTAGAAAGCTTCCAATCTTCCCGGTTCCCAGGCTAGCTAAAGCATGCAAATGTTTTCCATAGAAATTTCCAATACCCACTTGATTGTGATAATTGAATAGAAAGCATGACCTTGCCTATAGCCAGAATGTTATAACACAGAACACTGAAGAGAAAAATCACAAAACAGAAAAAATTATACCTAGCTAGCAACACTGAGAAATCATATGAAAATTATACGGCTCAGCAACTGCCCTCCCTGCTTCCCCCTCATTTTCCCTCCATTTTCAAATGTTTTTTTTAATTACTAAATTCTATATTCAATAGGTGACATTTTAATATTTTATAAACAAAAAATAAATTCGTTTTCACTTTTTTATGATTTTCTTTTTAAATCTATACAGCACATGTTAGAATACAGTAATTGAAAGAAATAAGAAAAAAGCATTTGGGAAGGGAGGGAAAATGAGGGGAAGGAGGAGGGAGCAGGGACCCTCTTCCCCAGCAAAACACATCCCTAAAAACCACAAATCAGAATACCAAAATGAGTCTGTATCCAGTTTTATTCTATTATCATGTAAGGTGAAGAGATGTGCCCAGAGAGAGTAGATGACGAAGAGGAGTAGAGAGAGCTGCGAGTATATCCTACGACGTGATCTGCGAGTGCATCTCCGTCACCGTTGGGCTTCTCAGAGCCCAGAGGGCTATAATCCCCCCGCCCCGCCCCCGGGGGCTTTTTTTTGGAGGGGGGGGGGGGGGACGGCGGCTTCCGAGATCGAGATCTGAGCGAGGTGAGGAGGATCGGATTGAGACGAGGTCGAGGATGAGGCACCTAATTAGTGACGAGTAGTGACTTTGGTAAATACGAGTAGTTATTTTTCCCTCTTTTAGGTTTTTTTCTTCTCTCTTCTCTATTCTCTTTTCTTAGTAACAAAAATTAGTAATTCAAGTATGTTTAAATGGGCCGGTCCGTTTAAATTTTACAAGGCTGCTCCGTTTAAACCTAAATGGTCCTAAAATCATATTAACCTCAAGCCTGCAAGCTTCTAATTCAATGGGTTCGACGTGTTCTCTCACCTCCATCAGCGATATTTATGATCACACGCGCGCGCACAAGCGTAGTAACAGTGACAGGTGAGGAAAGAAGAAGACAATGGCTCCAGGGGGGTCCAGGATGGCGCGCCCCTCAAAAACATCACAACCAAATAATTTTGGAACCACGATCAGACTCAGATATGTTCATTTTGATGGTAACAGTTGCCTGCTCTTCCCGCCAAAACAAAACAGTGTCAGGGAGTGATGAACTGATTTTCATTACCTAGCTCCCTCGTGTGGATAAATAACATATACTTGCGTCACGTATATGGCAAGCTAGAAGGAAACCACAGAGCCTGGTGTGTACTGCCGAATGCTAGATCTTAATAACCAATATCATCAATACGAAATGTGAAATCTCCGGGGAGCCACACTACACGTATAAGTCACAAATATGTAGTAAAACCTCCAAGGTCCATGTAACATTTATATATTCTTTCAAGGTGCAACTCACGGAATAAATGATTTCTGATTTTACAGATAACGTGGAGACTGTGGCACTGTGCGGAGAGAAGCTTAGACTGACGAGTTCCTCTTTGTGAGCTTCATAATGAATTAAATAGGGATTGGGAACCTTGTCTGAACACCAACAGAAAAAGGCAAAGCAGGAATTTAGTTTTGTTTGTTTGTTTGTTTGTTTTAACTCATTCAGCTCTGCGCCTTTAATGCACTCCATGTTACCCCTATTTTCTTGTTTAAAGAAAAAGGAAAAACTTGTCTTCGGGTCGCAACGATTAAATCTCAAGTACTTTCAAAGGAATTAATGCACACAGCACATGCATTGATGCATGTTTACCCGTCTGAGAAAATCATCGGAGCCATACTCTGTTGTTCCCCTTGCAGTTTTTTTTTCTTTTTTAAAATTTGTAAAACACGAATTAAATCTTAAAATAGACATCGTTATGGCAGAGCGTGACTGGATGAACTAAATTCTATTTATCAAGCAGATTTTCATGATGCAACGGCACACATTTTTTGTTATCAAAATTAAGAAAGCGGCAATTGCAGGTGCCTAGCCAGTTTGAGGAAAATGCGAAACACAAGTTAAGGAAACGGTGGAGATGATGTGAGTGTAGGCAGGGAATAATTGGTAGAAGTCAAAAGGGGAGGATCCAAGGCATCACACAGGCGTCAGCACATGAGAGCCCAAACTGGGCTGTCTTCCATTGCTCATTTTACTTTAATCAACACACGCGTCAAATTTTAATTAGATGCAATTAATTAAGAGATTAAAATAAATATATTTAGGGGTTTAGTTTTATTAGTCGGGTGTTTCTGCGGAGTCCCAGCGGCCTCTGTGTACGTACAAAACAAACCCGCAGAAGGACGCAGGCGATGAGAGAGAGGGTCTCACTCGCCCTCCTCACACACTACTCATACGCTTGGACTCATACCCTATGGGACCATCGTCCTTCCCTTCAAATTTGAGCTTTTTTCCTGGACGACACGATCCGACTCTGCCGCTCCCTCCCCCCCTCCTCCCTTAGCTTCCTCTTCAGCCAGCGATAATTCTCATGGAAATGGAGGATCACCATCGTCCGCATCAACATCCGCAGCAACATCTTGAGTATGGTACTATGGGGGATCTCCGGCACCTTATGAATGCACCGAGGTCGCTCTCGGCGGACCTCTTCCCGGCTCACCCGAATTTGACGCCCACCCACCACTACGACGCCTTGTCTTTTGGTCGTCATCAACTGATGGCTGATATAATGCCTCGCGGCCTTCACGATTCTTCTGCTCTTAATACTAGCATTTCCGTGGCCACTCCCGCTGCCGCCGCCAGTACTCCCACGTTCAGTGCCTTTGAGGCAGACACTTCTGGGGGTTTCCCCGGAGACGCCTCCACCGCACGATGGCCCAGACAGGAAACTCTAACACTTCTTGAGATCAGATCTCGTCTTGACTCTAAGTTCAGACACGCCAATCAGAAGGGCCCCTTATGGGATGAACTTTCTAGGTACACTTTCCCCACTTCTTGCTCCATTCTCTCCCTTGCTACTCGCTTCTTTCCCCCTCTTTTCACCGAGTTAAATGATATTAGAATTCTTTACGCTGCAAAGATTCAGCACTAGCAACCAAATTTCATATTAGTAAAAATGACTGCACTTGGAGTCTTCGGTCGTCAGCCATCGATTTCTGAGTATACGATTTCGTTTCTCTTCCTTTCGCTGGAAAATGACTATGCACTCGTACAGTTGCTTCCTTTTCCAACAATATTTCTCTCTTTCTACTCAATTCATGATTATTCATGCTGCAGCTTCAGTATTTAAGTTTACTATGTATACCAATACCCTCGCGGTTCTACCACTGACTCGCGTCTCATCTAGAAATTTTGTACCCCTCTTTTAAGTGCAAGTTTTCCCTTTTATTCTTGTTTTATTCCTCCCAGATTGAAGATCATTTGGCTTTTTTTGATGCCTTTGCATACCTATTTGCTCTTATCTAATTTGATCCTACGAAGTGACATCAGCCTGAGGCCATTCCCTCATAAAGCTCATTTCTCTGTAGCAACGGTCCCAGATCTGTCATATGCTTAGTTGTATTTGCTATAACTGGGTAGCAAGAAATGAACATAAAAAAGGTCAGTGCATGGCACAGCATTGTTAACTACTAAAATTAGCATCACCCTCACATGGACTTCTTTAGGTACTCCTAGTCAAAGCTATAATTATTAGGGTTTAATCTCCGACCATATTAGTTGTGTTGTTAATTAGGTTTTTTTCCCCTTTTGTCCCATACCTTGCCCATCATTTGGTTTTGCTTGTCTTGATGTCCAGAATCATGGCCGAAGAATATGGATATCAAAGGAGCGGCAAAAAATGCAGGGAAAAATTCGAAAACTTGTATAAATATTACAAGAAAACAAAGGAAGGCAAGGCAGGAAGACAAGATGGGAAGCATTACAGATTCTTTCGCCAACTTGAAGCCTTATATGGAGAAAGCAACAACCCAACCTCAGTCCAAGAAACCAATTTGGGTGGCAACAGTCTTCACTTTCACACCCCCTCCCAAACAAACCAAGACATTTTTAATAGGCACTGTGATAGCGTGAGCCTCACTAATAACTCCACTGAGGTGGACACATCATCATCGGATGAAAATGATTCAATGGAGAAGAGGAGAAAGAGAAGAGGAAGAAGCTGGAAAGTAAAGATAAAAGAGCTGATCGATTCGGAGATGAAGAAGGTGATGGAGAAGCAAGAGGCATGGTTGGAGAGATTAATGAAGACACTGGAGGAGAAGGAAAAGGAGAGGGCACTGAGAGAGGAAGAATGGAGTAGACAAGAGGCAGCCAGGTTAGATAATGAGCATAAGTTTTGGGCTAAAGAGAGGGCATGGATTGAAGCCAGAGATGCAGCTTTAATGGACGCATTGCAAAAATTAACAGGAAGAGAAATAAGGGCTGGTGATCCAACTACTGCTGATATTCAAAATTACAGCGAAAACCAGAATGAAGATGGAAGTGAAATACTACATAGCACTGACAGAGTTGGTGAAAGTTGGACAGAATCTGAGATCACTACTCTCTTTCAGGTGAGAGCTGAGGTGGAATCCAGGTTTGGGCAAAGTGGGTGTCCGGAGGAGGTTCTGTGGGAGGAAGTTGCCAACAAAATGACTTGTTTTGGCTACCATAAAGCTGCTTCCGTGTGCAAAGACAAGTGGGAAAGTATCAGAAGCTATTACAAGAAGCGCAAGCAAAATTCTGCTAGTTTTTACTTGGAAACCAATAATCAGTCACCCCTATATAATCAAGCAAGTGTTTATTGTGATGTCAACCAACAGCGGCAGATTGGTTCTTCACCTTCAAATTCTAACGTTGGCAATGCTGCTAGGGCTGATAGTTGTTTTCCCTTGTTTATGTGTGAAGGAGAAAATATGTGGGAAAATTTCGGCTTAAAGTTCAACAAAGGAAACCAAAACCCGTGAGCTAAGCACTGTTGACGCCTATGCAACAGAATTGACAGATCTCTCTTTTTTTTTCCTCCTTCATTTTTTCTTGAACTAGATATATCTATGTGTATTGCACAATGTTCTGAAAAATGAGTTATATATTGATTATGACTACTTGTGAATAGCACGAGTCGTTATAAATTTTATTATATATATACTTTTCTAATTCTAAATAAAACTCACTTTAGTATAATACTAAAAATTGGTCTTATATATAGAATCGGAGGAGTATATTGATACTTATCCTATCCGTGTATATATGTAGAGGGAGATTGATGAGGATTAGCTGCGCTCCATGTCAATTCATATAAATTATATCCATGTACGGGCATTTATATATATGAGAAAAAGAATTAGCTTTTGAGGCAGATTTAACTTGTAGGGAGAAGACGAAGGGGCAAAGCTAACTTAAAATTAAGCTTTGGCAAACGACCGCAATTGAAAGTGTTATTTCTTGCACGCTCACAGTTACTTAATTGGTTACATTGCATTACTTCGATTTCTTTGTCAGTCTTGCGTGCTCTCCTCCTTTTGTAAATCTTTAATTTATCCTTAAGGACAGTACAGGTCTGATGTGTCCGTACTGAATGCATGTAATACAGAAGCAATTTATTCTGCTCACAGAAAAGTAAGGAGGCAATTTCTTTCATTGTCTTCTTTTCTTTTCATTTTATGGCCGTACAGGATCACAGATGGATGTGTCCACGGATATTGTTGAGATATATCGATTATATGATTATTACGTCGACTTTTTTTATCAATCGCCGTACTATTAATTAGTCTTGGTTCATAGTTACACATAAGAAAGGTACGTACGTTGAAGTTTGTGTGGAAAGAACATAAAATGCAGCGTCCTAATCAAAGCGGCACTGATAGTTTAGGATTTGGCGGGCAGAAGGGAGGTGTTTTATTGTAAGGCGAAGAAGCTTCCCTTAAGTGTTAGACCAGAGAACATCCAAGCTGACATTTCAACGTGGCTAAGAGATTTGGTGCATGCAGGAGTAGAGGGAAGGTAATTGTAGGAACGAACGTGATATATATTTGTAGAGATTGAAGGGATGGTTTCAGACCAAAAAAAAAAACAAGAAGAGATGGTGAATAGTGAATAGTGAATAGTGCATAGCAGTGGCAGGTGCAGGGGGTCTTTTTGGTGCCGTGAAGTGTTAACTTGAATCGTAAGGCTTGCCGTGTATTGTGTATTCTCAGATGCTTAGGTCATCACACCTCACATCTGTGTCCGTACGTTGGGAAAGAGTAGGGAAGCTTCCTGCAAAAAGGAAACCTTACTCTTACACTGGGATTCACCAGGTACATCACACTTCCCCTTCACAACTTGACTTTCCCAGTTTTTCTGCACCTTTCCCTTCACTTTAATTTAATTCCCAGTCCTCAAATTTAGTGGCTTCGCAGTTATAAATTTAAAATTCAATATATTTGAATTACTAGTATTAAGATTAATACTACATAAACAATTCAAGGAAGAAAATCTAAAAATATCCACGAGAGAGATGTCGAATTGGTAGATTCACCTCGCATCACCTTTCGCATAGGAAAATTATTAATAATGCTAATATTTCGCAGGAAACACGTTGTTATTTTTTATTTATTCTCGATTTATATAATTTTTAAGCCCCGTTCCATTGAAAAACTCAACTTGAATTGAATGGAGTGTAAACTGTAAAAATTAAACAAGTAGATATGGTGCTCTAACTTTACGTTTCAGCGTCTTGTTCTGCAGTCTACACATCACAATTCTTTTGGGATGTACTCGTGTGCACCACAGTTTTTTTTTTACCCCGGGAATTATGAATTGCAACCGTTAACTTGGCTAAGTGTGAGTTGACGCAAGAAGTACCATTAGTTAAAGCATAAATATGTATTACTTTTTAATTTAAAATATAAAATTATTTATTATCAGTAAAACTGCCATTTTTTTATCATATATAAATAATCTACAGAGAAAAAAGAATAAGGAAATTAAATAAAAAGTGGTGTTAGGGGGAGCTTTCTCGGTCAGTGAAATTGCAGAATCCAGATTAGGAATGATGCTTTTGCAGTTTTGCCAACTTTCTGTGAGTGGCATGCCATCACTTGCCCGACTTTCCCAGCCATCCTCTGCCACCTCGTCGAGTGGCAGTCACGCAGTGACGCATCTTTACCCCACACACACACACACTCTTTTATGGTTTCGCATCTTTCCAAAATGGTATGATTCTGTGAAAAGTATCCGTTTTAGTTTGCAGATTTATGAATGTAATGATCGCACTAGAGGTGAAGGGGCTGGCGGGCTTGGAAAAAAGGAAGTCATCGGTAATGGGCCCATCTTCACCAAAAGGTGAAAGTCATGGCACAACCGTCCCACCACTAGTCAAAGGGCCATTGCAAAGCCCAATAAGTCGGGGTTTGCACAAAAATGAACCCTTTCCTCTTTCTGCCACTTCTCTCGCCTATCATCTCCTTCATGATTTGCAGCATTTCATGCTCACCCCACCTATCGTTACAGCTGAAACCTCACTGCCCTTGCCCCCTAGGTATCGAAAAGCACATGGTTTGTTTTGTTCAATTAAGTGGCAATAGTTATGCGATGGAAAATTATCCAGATTTAACCTCTTTATTTTTTTCACTAATTTGATTTTAAAAAATTGAAAAACTAGATTTTTTGAACTATCGAATTTTTTAGAATAAAAAACATTAAAGTATGTCGTAATAACATAGTCAAACCGAATGGACCCAAATTTAATATAAATACGCAATTCATGGCGATGGTTTGTGGACACTTGGAACTAAAACATGATTAGGGCAAATCAACAAGATGGTGATCATATTACATCGAAATAGAGAAAGCACAAAGCGCGAATCCTAAGAAATAATGGGGAACCCATTGAAAGCCCCTTTAAACCGAGCAGAAATGGAACAACTTTTAAGGTACCGTGAGGCAAATGTGGCAGTGGCAGTGCAAGCTTCACTTCAGTTTTAAAATTAATTCCATAGAATAAATAAACAACCCAGCAAGCAGTCATTTCCGTATCGTTTGTCGTGAATGAAATCTGGCCGGGCGTTAACACTATATCAAAACATAGATGCCAAAATTGGCCGATAAAAGCCAGTTGGCTGCTCCGGAGCGGTCGCTCAGTTCAGCGAAAACAGTGACCCATTAGAGACTCCTTGTTAAACCAGCATCACCAACAAACGCCAGCAACAAAGATGATTCGCGTGTAATTGACAAAGAAAGAGTGCGCGAGCAAATCTCATCCTATTCTGGTACCAAAATATTTTGTCTGATTCAAACTCAGCTTATAAAATGATAGAATTCATCTTCATTGCAAACAGCAAATAAAAACTGAGGGGTGACTGCAATCTAGGGAAATTATAAAAAGCCGAAAAACAATTCAGTGTAGCTTACACAATTATTTTTGTTTTACCATATAACCCTCTTGTGAACGAGGCTGGTAAGCAAGACAGTTGACTCAAAACTATGGAAGAACACTAAAACCTTGGCGCCAATGGTGTAAAAAGCCTCAAAAGAAGAGCGGTAAGAAGCCCACACCTCTTAATACTTGTAGTCCTTAACATGGAGAGACTCTGCAGCACCCTCACCCAGCTGGGCATCGCCCTTGTAGGTTCCCAGAGTCGCCTGTGAGTTTGCCTTACATCTTGAGAGGAGTGCTGCCTGGCCTTGGGAATGTTCTCATCCTTACCTGCCCAAGCCTTGAGAGTGCTCTGCTGAAGTGCCCTTCCAAAAGAGAAAGAAAGAGACCATGGTTTCTTCCCCTTGAGCTTGTTCATGGCATTCAAGTTGAGGGTTGCCTCCTCCTCACTCTGACCACCAGACAAGAAAACAATGGCAGGAACTGCAGCAGGAACAGTCCTCTGCAAAGCTCTAACAGTGTACTCGGCAATAACCTCTGGAGCCACCTTTGGAGCATCTGATCCAGGGGTCACCATGTTGGGCTTCAACAGAGTACCCTCCAGCAGCACATGGTGATCATTTAGAGCCTTGTAGACAGCCGCAAGAACTCGCTCGGTCACTGCAGCACACTTGTTGATGTCATGAGGTCCATCCACCAAGATCTCGGGCTCCACAATGGGAACCAGGCCGTTCTCCTGGCATAGGACCGCATAACGAGCCAAACCATAAGCATTCTCATGGATAGCTAGTTCGGATGGTTCGTTCGGGCCAATTTTGAGCACAGCACGCCATTTGGCAAATCGTGCACCGGCTTCATAATACTTCTGGCAGCGCTGAGCAAGACCATCCAAACCCTGAGTGGTGGTTTCCCCGTTGGTTCCGGCAAGCTCAACTGTACCCTTGTCAACCTTAATACCAGGGAGGACTCCCCTTCCTTCAACACATCCACAAAGGGTTTTCCTACGCAAGTTAACATTGAACAATTACTATGCGCCGAAAATCATAGATGAATCATAACACAAAGGTATTGAAAACAGTTAGCAGAAAAACCTAACAATATCAAGGCAGATAGCTCTCGGTAAGTACATGATAAAACTAGGTATGTGGATCTTGTATGAAATGATAAAAGCATTGCAATGCGTTCACCAGACATCACAATCAAAAAGCACCAGTACCTGAAGCTGTCTTTTGGTATAGAGTTTCCTCAAACAAGATCACACCACTGAGGTACTGTAGCGCACCAGGAGCAGTGAAGAGGAGCTCACGAAGGCCACGCCTGTTTGTTTCAACATTCTCAACATTAATGCTAGCAAGACGCTTGCCAATTGTACCAGTAGACTCATCAGCAGCAAGAATACCCTTTCCCGGTGTGTGCAATATAAGCAGCATGGCAATGAGTTCGTCTGCAATCGATGTCAAATTCAATGAACCAAACAGAGAAACCTGGTAAAAGCATAATTAATAGTAGATGTACAACATAGCGAAACACTACAAGCTCAATACAACATAAAAGGAAGCAACACGACGCAGTAGGGGCCAGCTCATCCATAATCCGGTAATCATTGAGCAAACCCTACCTGACTGGTTGTTATACACAGAGAAAGGCTAGGATGATAGCAGATCGTGACTGTAGATGTCAACAGGAACAAAGCAGATAGAAATCTTAGGATAGCTGGATCTCCCATCATTTTATACACACATCAACCCAACCAAAGGCAGATCGCGAAGTGAATGCCAAAGGCGAAGGAAGACAAGCATTAGAGAGCATTATTGGTCAGGACAACTATAAACTTCCACGAGCAATGAAATCTGAAAATTCTATCCAACGAAAACACAAAAGACGATGCACGGTTTACTTCTCCATTCGAAAAAGTTG
>NW_021633957.1:0-41527 GCF_004799145.2 Neltuma alba
AATTCACAAAACTCCATGCTCGAGTATGCTTTATGTTGGTATTTGGGCGAGAAGCAGAAACTTTGGGGTGCTGCTGCACAGGTAATATCTTCTTGATTATAGTCAGTCATAAATTTAATATAAAGCATAGCTTTGGGGCTCCCCTCTCATTATTTCACCTTATGCATATAAGTATCTGATGCATTATGTGCTAGGAGGCATTCAAGATGATTTATAGAAGCTTTCTAGGTTAACTTGTAGTTCGGGTGGACGTGTCTTTTTGTGCTCATAGAATTTATATAGAGGTAGATGGGTTGTTTTATGTACACTCTCTGTCTTTCAAGAATTGCTTTCTGCTTTGTTATATTGACATAGAATTTATATAGAGGTAGATGGGTTGTTTTATGTACACTCTCTGTCTTTCAAGAATGCTTTCTGCTTTGTTATAGATTTTTTTTTTTTTTTTTTTTTTGTTTCGCACCTGTTTGTGTAATTTAATTGCAAATTCTGTTATGTTCTGTCTTAGGAGCTTTTGTTTTTGCACATACTTCTTTATGTTCTTGAGTTTATTATGTATAATGACATCTAAATATGTTGCTACAGGTTTTGGGACTGCTGATTGAGGTATTGGGGAAAGGATTTTATAGACATGTCAATAGTATCTTACCAGTGGCTCATCGCATCTTACAGTCTTCTATAGAGGTAATCGCTGACAGGAAGGTTGACTTTGCTGAATCTGTTATTCCCCATTGGAAGGAAGCATACTATCTTTAGTTATGCTAGAAAAGCTGATTCATCAGTTCCATGAGTTGTGCTTTGCTGGGGATCTCGAGGTAAATCATCAACAATTTTTTAATGCATATAAGGATTTAAATGGAAGTATGCATATTTCTTTCCTTTGATTCAAATACACCCGTATGTGTCATTGCTTTCAATTTTGTTTGTTTCAATTCATTTTATTCCTCTTTAAAATGAAACCAGTTTCGTAAAAAGCTTTGTCATGAAGAAGCAGTTAAGATTCGGTCTATTCATTTGATAAACATTTTGATCAGTCTCATTACTGTTTAGCTCTTTTTTTTTTTTTTTAAAGCATTTTTTAAATTACTAATAAGAACATGTTTTAGTAGAAAGATAATGTTGGATACGCACATATTTTTAGCTGATCGTTGGGAAAGAACAGTTTGTGTTTCAAATCAGGAATTTCATATTCCTGACCGTCTTGCTTGAACAGAACATTTTTTGCTAACACTTGGAAGCAATTTGTCTTGGCCAACAAAAATTCTTAAAAAGAATTTCCTTTTTAAAAAATTAGCAGTATTTTTCTTTTTGAAATTTATGCCAAATCGACTCTAAGCCTCCATGGTCCTCACATATAAGTGCACAAATTTCAGGTTATTTGGGATGCAATATGTCAGATGCTTTTGCACCCACATTCATGGATACGCAACAGATCGGTCCACCTCATAGCTCAATACTTCACACATGTAGTTGATGCCTGCAAAGAACATAATCAAAAGTCTTTGGCAAGTTATTATCTTATGAGTCCTAGTAGACTATTTCATATAGCTGCTTCGCTTTGCTGCCAACTTAAAACAACACTCATGGAGGGTGCGGATGCCAACCTGATGAACCAAAGTGTTGTCTTTGCCGTTTGCGGGGTCCATTCTGTGATGGGAAAATTGCACCTGTAGATCCTTCTGCATTCTGGTCTTCTCTTGAGCAGCATGAGAAAGACCGGTTCCTTAAAGCTTTTGACTTGCTTGATTCAAAGAAGGGAAGGAGCTTGTTCTTACCTCAGACATCTCCTGTACATGAACAAAACAACCAGCAGAGTACAGGTAGTATCCAACATGTTCTCGTCTCAGCAGTGCTCAGGAAAATGGGAAAAATTGCCCTTCAAATGGAGACTTACCAGGTTTGTATGCAAGTTATGTAATTTCTTTTTTTTGCCCCTTCGTTTTGTGTGTATTACCTTTCTCTTGACAGATGTGCCTACTAGCGAAATTACTTTGATTTTTGAGTGCAGATGGGAATAGTCTTCAACAGTTTTAAAAGTATAATGTCACAGATTAGTCAGGATGACTGTCTGCATTATGCGTCTGAAGTCTTGCTACCTCTGTATAAAGTCTGTGGAGGACTTGCTGGCAAAGTGATCCCTGGTAGGTTCCTTTCTTCCCTCCTTTTAATTAATCTGGAGAAGTAGGAAAGCAACGGAAATTCCATTGTTTCTTTGTATATTTTACTTTTTCTCTGCGAGCCAGACTCTCACTTTCAGCTTAAGTGATTCTGAGTTTATCTTTTATTGAAAGAAGCAATGCGTCTAGAGTGCAGGCATGCTTGGTCAGAAATTCTGGTGGGAAAGGAAAAATCACGATTTATGGATCCTTTTGTCTTGTTTTGTTATGCGTTGTTTATTGTTATTTAGTTGATTAATTTTATCCTCATTACCAGATAATATGAAGCAGTTAGCGGAAGAGAGCCTTGAGAAAATGCAGACCATTTTGGGGACTCAAAACTTTGTGCAGGTGTACAACCTTATCGGGAAGAAGCTAAAAGCAAAGAGAGATAAGAAGAAACAAGAGGAGAAGATCATGGCTGTCATCAACCCGATGCGAAATGCCAAGCGCAAGATGAGAATTTCTGCCAAGAATCGTGCCAATAAAAAGAGAAAGATTATGACTTTGAAAATGGCCAGATGGATGCATTAGTTTATTTCAACTTCAAGGTTAGTATTCTTTTGCAGGTCATGTGCAGCTCCCAGTCTTAGGATAGTACTAGTTGCGCATTAAAGCAACAGCCTTTTTGTTTCGGAATAATTCTTACGATCCTTCTATTGTATATTCTATTATTGAGTTTCGGATGCTTGGCCCGCTATATACCATTGCGTCTATTCATGTAACCTCATGCCCTGAGCATTTCATCAAATATGAAATGAAATTTCTCTTCTTGATTTTTTGAAAACACAATTATCCTAAGTTTTACCATGATCTGGGCTTTCTTATCCCTTACCATTAAACAAACCCGAATCTTAAGGTGATGATTATAATTATATGGGTTAAAATCCAAATAAAAACTAAGCAGTTGATAATATAATTCGTCAAAGCACATTTAATCTCTTCAATTCACGTATTTTTTATTTGATTATTTGATTTAAAAGTCAATAAACTTAAACTATTTAATATTATTAAAAACCCATCATTTGGGAAGTAACTAGAAATTTGCCATAGGCCAATCACAACATATTAAAAATGTTCCGTATTTCTTGAGCAGTATGAAATATATCTAAATAATGTTGAATTATTGAGGAAGTACTTAAGATTTGGATATCAAACAGGAATATCCTCTAAAATTGACAATCTAATAGGGATCATAAGTTTATTTATTAATATGATACTGAAAATATGATGGTTACGTGGTCGCATGTATGTGTCGATGAATTCAATTATCCCACGGCAATTCAGGGCCCACGCGACACGGATTATTAAATCTAATATTTGGTTGTCCTACATTATCTTCCCCTTCGGAAATTATTTGCTCTCCACGTAAGCATATGCTCTTTTTTTTTAAAAAAAAATTGTGATCTTTTAATTTTTATCTGAAGCCTGCCGGCCGTATCTCCTTTCTTTTGACGACGTCACGTGATGCCCATGTTCATGTACATTTAACTTTTACTTTGACTAGTATGCTAACTCTGATCCTAAGCCTCATTTATCATTTCCGAACAAGATTTTATAAATAGGATTAGAGGTAGTATATAGTTTGGTAGCATCTAAAAGAGGTTAAATATTACTAACCTGGTTTTAATAATAAGAACTAGTTGACTAATTTGAGGAGATTAAGAAAAGAAGTTGAGTTAGTTATTTGTAATAAATATATATTGTCTTTCTTAAAATATTCTTATTAATTAAGTGTATTGGCTAAAACTACCATTGTTAGAGGGACTACCTTAAAAAAATGCATAAATATGAGAGACAAAGTGGATTGAGGTCTTATATTTAGAACTAAAATAAAAGTCAAATAAAATCTTATACTACCTCCGATCATTAATATAAGACCTTGTTTGACTTTTATTTTGGTCCTAAATATAAGACCTTAATCCACTTTGTCTCTAATATTTATATATATTTTTTAAGCTAATCTTTCTAACAATGGTAGTTCTAACTAATACTTTTGATTAGTAAGGATATTTTAGAAAAGACAATACATATTTATTATAAATAACTAACTTAACTTCTTTCCTTAATTTTTTCAAATCAGTCAACTGGCTCTTAGTACTAAGGAGAGGAGGTAGTAGGTTTTACATTGTGTCAAAGTTAAAACTTTGTACAGGTAGAGGGGCGTTAAAAAGAGACGGAAAGAAAAAGATGTTAAGCTCCTGGTCAAATGTGCAATATTATGTTTGAAGTGGTTAAGCATTGGGCATGAAATAGCAATTAATTGTTTGAAACTTTACTGTATTTTGAGTCGTTTATATTTCTTAAATTATTTACTGATAAAATAATATCAAATCGATGATTAGGCCGTACATCAAATCGCACATTATTGGCAATCATACAAATGGAGTGTCTTATAAAATTCTTCAACCTCATTTATATTAGGGAAAATTGCAAAAAAAGACCTTGGAATTGCAAAAACGCAGATAGGGACCCTTGACAACTTCACTTTGGGTTTTGACAACTTCAGGGCATATTATTCTTGTCAAAACCCAAAGTGAAGTTGTCAAGGGTCCCTATCTGCGTTTTTACAATTCCAAGGTCTTTTTTTGCAATTTCCCCTTTATATTACTTTCGAAATAATTTTTAACATTTATTCTAGTCATAAATATAAGATCCTAATTTATTATCTCTTACATTTATCTATTTTTTCAAAATAGTCATCATAGTAGTTGTATAGGTTAAATGTTCTATGAAATGATAGTTCTAACTACTACACATTTACACCTATATATTATAAATAACTAACTTAATAAATTTATTTAATCTAATCAAATTAGTTAACTAACTCTTATATTAAAAAAATACTACCTCCGGTCCTTAATATAAGACTTTGTTTGACTTTTATTTTGATCCTAATTATAAAACTCTAATCCACTTTGTCTCTTATATTTATATATTTTTTTCAAGGTAGTCCCTCTAATAATAGTAGTTCTAGTCAATAAACTTGATTAACAAGGATATTTTAGGAAAAACAACACCTATTTATTACAAATAACTAACTTAACTTTTTCCCTTAATCTCCTCAAATTAGTCAACTAGTTTTTATAATTAGGATTGGAAGCAATATATTACAAGTCACAACAATTGCCAAGCGTGCATTTAGATGCAATATGAAACCAAGCATGCGCCTAATCTAGCCAGAAATAATTAAAGCATGTTTGGACATTACACTTGCGTTTAACTTTTTGAATTTGACTAACAAATTCTTGTGAGAAAGAGAACCTTTAGCAGAAGTTTTTTTTTTTTTTTGGAAAAATAACAATTAAATACCTTCTGAATTTCAAATGACAAAATAACAAATAAGGCATCCAAATAAATAAAACAATAAATAAGGTATTAGGTACTAATCTGGAATTTTGATTTTTGGTCTCAAAACATGTTGCAAAACCTATTGACGAAATAGTAACTCTCACTATGAAAGTTGTAAATCTCACTATGTGTTTTGTAAAATTCAGCGTGGAATTGTATTATTTTTTTACAGAAAAGTTGCCCAACTTCTCAAAACAGGTTGCAAAACCCATTGACCAAGTAGTAAATCTAACTATAAAAGTTGTAAATCCCACTATGTGTTTATAAAATTAGACAAAACTTGCCCAGCCCTTCAAAACAGATTGCAAAACCTATTAATGAAGTAGTAACTCTCACCATGAAAGCTGTAAATCCTACTGTGTGTTTTGTAAAATTCAAAATCAAAATCCCAGATTGGTACCTGATGTCTTCTTTGTCATTTTATTTATTCGGATGCCTTATTTGTCATTTTGAAATTCAGAAAATATTTTATTGTCATTTTTCTTTTTTTTGGTTGCTTGAAAGTTGAAATGTAGCCTACCGATTTTATATGGCATCCCATATAATTAAAAAGGTGTTTTGATATAAGTGGTGAACAATTTCTTTTTACATATACTTTTGTAAAATTATTTCTAAAAAACTAATACAAGCACATGAACAGACCAAATTTAACTTCAGATAAAAAGAAATGGATGATATGGTTGGGGGTTCAAGGCATGAAGAGGAAACAAGCTCTCGATAACGGCGGTGGAGATATGGTGAAAAGGGGGGGAAAACGGAATCAATGTTCCTCAATAGTTTCCTTGGATCATAATCATTATCCGAGAGTGAGATTCGAAGCCAACGGTCTGGATTATGCATAGTCCCCGTGTGAATCCATTAATATTGGGTGGCATAATGGGATCCGTCGATTAAGAAAACGGCTAAGATCACAAGCGAGTAAGAATATATATCAGGGAAAAAAAGCAGCAAATCTGGATCCGCGGAAAACTTGTTAAATTGTGGCTGTATTTTCCCATTTGTTCGTGGGATGCATATGTAACGGACTTACCGTTGCGTCTTGCTCCCACCTCTGCGTTTCTCCTCGTGCCCCTCTTCCACCACCCGCCCTGCCCTTCTTTCTCCGACTGGCCTTCGTTCTTCCTCCGCCTCCTCGCAACAGCTACCTGAAGAACCCTGCTCCTGTGGTTTTCGATTCACAAATGCGTTTTTCTCTTCTTTTCGGCTTACTGTTTATCGCTTGATATCTGTTTGCAGGGTGCCAAGAAGGTATGCTCTGTTTGTCAATCCTACCTTGTTTTGTTTTTGCCCTTTTTGGATTCTTACTTTTCATTTACGTGCCATATTTGAAGAACTTCTGCTCATCTTGGCGCTGCCTGCAATCTTCGGCGAAGAATCTTTGGGTGCTGTTGTTCTTTTTTCGTGATATATGGGGATATCGTCTGACAACGTAAAAGGCCTTGTTCTCGCTGTGTCTTCGAGCGTTTTCATTGGGTCTAGCTTCATTATCAAAAAGAAGGGTCTCCAAAGGGCTGGGAATACGGGGAACAGAGCAGGTTCACCTTTTTATTTATATATCTATTTTTTTTTTCATTTTCTTGCTATCTTTATTAAACACAAAAATTTGCCCTCATTTTCCATTATTTCGTGCTCTTTAATATAATCAGCCTCTGGAGGCCATGCATACCTGTATGAACCATGGTGGTGGATGGGAATGATCACAAGTAAGTGAGTTTTAATCGTCACTGGTTTTTACAGTATTTTATTACGTCATGTGGCATTGCACAATATAAGGGTGTTTTCTGTATTTTCCAGTTAACAAGTTCTATTATAAACAGATTTCACGCTTTTCTTCTAATATTAAAAGGTTCAAGTGTTACCGTAGCTCTCGTGTTTCCAATTAAGTAAATTGTTTCCTTGCGTGGCCGAAAGACAAGGATGTAAAATTTCCCTATATTAAGTTCAAATGAGTGCCCGCAATCATATTCACTTGTGGCCTCTGAGGGGTTGGACTAGAGTTATAGAAACAGTTCAGTCCTTGAAACTTTTACTTCTCTGACTGAAGCTGCGCGCGGGAAGATGGCTATTTCTATCATTTTATTACACATATATAGTGAATTCCTCCTACTTCTTTATGTAGCATAAGTTATTTCTGGTAAGGTTCTGTTCTTGAAATTTTTATATTGTTGCTCAAATAAAATCAGAATAGTCGATTGTTTTTTTTTTTAATGTAGACTTTAGATGTTGTTTACTTTTCCACTTTAGATGTTGTTTACTTTTCCAAGATGAGAGGAAATTGAGAGATGCAGTGTGAAAGAGGAAGTATTATATTGCATTGCCTTTACTTTGTCCCCCCACCCTACAAGACTATGCATGAAGAAGACTACTGATATACACAAAATCAAACTTCACTACATGTTGATGCCAAATGGATCCTAGAGATTTTCAAGAGATTAGCTCAATTAATCCGGAGCGGATTTCTTATTTTTTCTATAGATAGAGGATAGCTATGAATTATAAACTTCTAATCGGTTCCAACATGTTTGCATGAAGTACTGTGCGATACCATAAACTTATGTTTCTGGTCAGAGGCCAGGTGAAAAGGTGGAGAAGTGGTTATTACGTGTTTGAGTTTTATTGTCAATGGAAAAGATTCCAACACCTTTCGAAGTGCTAACTGCTATCAGAATTCTGTAACCGTAAACATGTCCTTTGCTTCTGAACAACTGATGCACATAATATTGGAAGGACTAATCCTATGGATGATGCTAAATTCTGTGGTTATGTTGTTTCTAGTGATATTTGGGGAAATCGCCAACTTTGCGGCTTATGCATTTGCTCCTGCTATACTTGTAACTCCTTTAGGAGCTTTAAGCATCATTTTCAGGTAACCAACGGCATTCCTCACAGTAAACTGTTAAGAACCCTTTCTTTTTTTTTTCTTTCGCTTTGACCAATTGTAGATGTGCATTTTCAATCCTTACCTTCAATTGGATGCGCCCATCATGAAAGAAAACATTCACAATGCGCAGTGCAGTGCTAGCTCATTTTATCCTCCGTGAGAAATTGCACGTGTTTGGTCAGCTTGGATGTGCTCTGTGTATGGTGGGCTCTACAACTATTGTTTTGCATGCACCGCATGAGAGAAACATTCATTCTGTTAAGGAAGTGTGGGAACTCGCCACAGAACCAGGTATATTTTGTGCCTTATTTTTGTTTTAACAACTTCTTTTCACAATTAACAAATTCAGTTAGGTCCGTAGTATACATCTATTTCATGCTAAATCTAGCTAACAGCAAGAAATTGTTCACGAACAGGCTTTCTTGTGTACACTATTGCTGTTGTGATTGCTGTTTGTGTTCTTATTTTCTGGTATGTGCCACGTCATGGGCAGACGCATATGATCATCTATGTCGGAATATGTTCTCTCGTCGGCTCTCTTACGGTACGGATTAATTATATTTTTGAAGTTCACCACGTGTCATGGCTACTGCCGGAAAACCTATCCTCCCCTTGTTTTAATTTGTGCAGGTTATGGGCGTGAAAGCTGTAGGAATAGCGCTGAAGCTTTCATTTGAAGGGATGAATCAATTCAAATACTTTGAGACCTGGTTTTTCACCTTGCTTGTGATAGGATGTTGTCTTTTGCAGATTAATTACTTGAACAAGGTAAGATGCATCATATCTATTAGTTAACAGTTAGTTAATGGATTGTTACTGTCATTATGCTACGTCCACAGTCCACAATTGATCAGGCCAGGTAGACTGGAAACCAGTAATATGCTAGAGTCGTGGTTTGACTTTCAATTTCATTTTGGAATAATTTTTGCAGGCTTTGGACACCTTCAACACAGCTGTCGTATCACCAGTTTACTACGTGATGTTTACAACATTTACTATACTAGCCAGCGTAATCATGTTCAAGGTGCGTGCCTAACGCTCATTACTACACACTATTAGTTAGCATTCTCACTCTGAGCTAGTTGGTGGTGTTGTTGGATGAAGGAGTGGGACTCACAAAATGCATCTCAGATAGCAACAGAGTTGTGTGGCTTTGTGACAATATTAGGGGGCACCTTCCTTCTTCACAAAACCAAAGACATGGGGTCCAAACCCACGGAACCCAGTACTCCTAATGAAAGTCCTGCCATCTCGTACGAATCTTTCACACGAGCTTAGATAGCCTGAGAGAGTTTTTGAGCCAGTCTTTGTTTCTCATGGACCAGCAGCAGAAGCTAGTGTTATAGAAAGGACATCTGATGAAAGGTTTTATTAAAAAGAATTGAAACCGCAGGGCCAGAGTGGCGGGGACAAGAGAGAGAGCACCTTGTTCTCTCTATCTCCCTCTCTCTCTCTAAAAATGAACAGGGAAAGAGACATCTTTCGTGTTCTTGTACAAGACTTCAGCAGCAACTGTCTCACAAATGTCTTTAGGGATGTCGATCACAACATGTCATTTAGCTCTCCTCTAGTCCTCTTTGTGTCTTTTCTCATTATTCTTCGTTTTCTCGAGGGATTTGAACTGAAACTGGCACGTGCGCGAAGGGCTGTTTTTTTTTTTTTTAATAATTATTTAAAGAAACAAAGAAGCCGATGCAGCGCAGCAAAGGGCTTCATTTTCATGCGTAATCATTAATAAGAAAAAAGAAACAAAGTAGAAGGCATAATAAAACTATCATATAGAGATTTCACATCACCTCGTCCGGCTCGTCGCATAGGGACTAGACTAAACTGTTTGTCACTGAACCAATTATGAATCTATTAACTTGTTAACTAGCAAGCAATGAATCTCCAAACATATATGTGCCAAATAAAAAAAAAAGATTAACTATTGATAAGTCTTACCTATTTGCAAACATAGAAGTTTAACACTACATCCGGTTCTAATCATAAGACCTTGTTTATAAAATGAATCTTAAAAAAATAATCAGTTTCTTTATTTAGGATTTATTTTTAATTTTCCCAATCTTATAAATGCTTATATTTTTTTATTAATTAAGTAATGCGAACTTTTGGTGTCTCTTCCATTTGTGTAATATTTTAAATATTCCGTGATTATTATTTCAATATTTTTAATTACATTACATTTCCTCTTCTATTTTCAACCAGAACCAGATTTACAATTTCAAACTCATCACCACTTTCATCTTTACCATGGATTAATCAAGAAATTTGGACATATGGAAGTAGGCGATGAAGAAATTTCCAATGACAGAATTATGTGGAAGAGATGCGATGGTCTGTGTCTCCACTATTCCGTGATTAGGAGTAATGAAGCAATAATGTAAAAAGGTCACAAGAAATTCTTTTTAATTCTTCAAGATAAATAACATTTTTGAGGGATTTTAGATTAAATATCTCTCTGTATCGGTCCTTCGGGCTAATTTTCTCCTATATTTATTTACCAGTGTTTTTTCAATTGCATTTTACGCTCACAAACCTCTTTTTCTGTAAGAAATTTCAATAACTAGAAATAAAGGATTGCTACAACATAGGAAAAAACCGGAATCGAACCTCCGCGGCCAGAGCCACGAACAATCAACAACTCCGACAACGCAGCAAACCACCCAAATTACTTTTATTATATTAAATTAGATGGTTCTGTGGAAATATCGCCCTCCCGATTCCTGCTCGAACCTGCATCAATCCCTCCCATATCTCCCCCCGTTTCCTCGAGAAAGTCACTCTTCAGCACTTCCGCTGCTCCTTCTTCTTGCTGCAAGCGTCACTTGAGCTTCTTGTGATTTATTCACCATCACAGAAGGTAAGTGCCATCCATTTGCTGCTCTCGTTGTTGGTCGTATTGAATTGTGGTGGTTTCATTTCTATTATGCTATAAAATTCTATATCCGATAAGCCTGTTGTCTTCGAGGAGGATCCTGGGGTCGGACGGTCGGTTCCCGATGGTGCCTCCAAGAAGAAAGAAATGGACCGAGGCTGAGGAAAAAACCCTAATTGATAAGTATGGCGACATGGTTGCTGACGGAACACTCGCCAAGATGAAAACCCGTGAGAAAAAGTTCAAACCCATTGCTTGTTATGTCAATTCGGTTCACCATCTTCGCGATCCCGTTGCCTATCCCTGGCAGTGGACTTGGAAGGATGTGTCCACTAAGGTCCAGAACATGAGGCACCAGTATTTACTTGTCAAGCAAAAAATTAAGAAGCCTGAGTTTTCGTCAATGGAAAACTCTGGTGGGGATTCCAATGGGAATGAGTTTGATTGGGTTGAGGGTCTTACCCATTGGTCTAATTTTCTCAGGTATAAGGAGGTTTTCGGTGATGTGGCTCTTGGTCATAGTAATAACAATGAGTTAATGACTTTGGCAAATGGGGATCGTGAAAATGGAGCTGGGTTTCTGGGGCACAGCGGGACGATGGATATCATTGAGTTTGGCCAAATAGGTCATTCAGGGGAAGGGGACTTCACGGCTGGGATTGATGGGGTTGAGAATGAGGTAATGAATTTGGGTTTTGATTATGATGCTGAAGAAGGGGAAGTGAATTATAACGGAAGTGATCGATTGAGGGAAGATGCAGACAATGGTTATGTGTATGAAGAAGTGGAATTGACTGGGTCCAGCTTAAAGAAGAAGAGAAAGGTGGTGAAGGGGTTGGAAAAGAAGGCATGGAGGATGCTTGCAAGCCAACTTGGTCAATTGAGAGAAATGGAGGCTCGGTTTGAGCGACAAGAGATAGACAGAGAGCGGGAGAGGCAGAGGAGGGAAAACTTTCGAATTGAGCTTGAGAAGCAATGGGAAAAGAGACTGGAAGAAAGAGAAAAGGAGAGGGAGGAGAGGGAAAAAGAAAGGGAGAATTTGAGGAGGCAGAGAATGTCTGAGTGGGAAGCTATAGAGAAGGAGAATGAAGTGATAGAAAGAAAAAGAAGAGAAGCAGAGTTAATATATGAAAGGGACTGGGAGGAAAGAATGAATAACAAAAGGTTAGAATGGAAGAAGAGGATTGATGATATTTTAAATCAGCACCGTGCCGAAATGGGCCAGATGCAAACACGCATACTTCATGAACAACAAAATCTTACTAGCCAATTGCTTGGTATCTTCTCACACTGGACTGCCCAACCTGCTGGTTTATCTGATCATACTAGTGCTAGCAACCATTATCTTTCACAGATGATGCAAAATTTGCATCATGTAAATGGTGTAGTTCACGGTGACACTAGGGTTGAGGGAGATAATCAAGAAGATCAATTCATTGTTGATGGATAATGCATCTCCTTTGTTGCTTGCGGCTACACTTGGCTATCTAGGGTCTTGTGTTATGGTTACGAGAAGTAGCCGAAAGGGCACAGATTTGCCGAATGCATTATCGAGTATATTCTTCCATTAGGTGAGACTGTACACATCTAGTGTATCTTGTAACTTGTAATGGTTTTCTAGTCATTTTTACTTATATTTTTATGTAACTACCTCTGTTCTATATATAAAAGAAGGCATTTAGTTCTCTGTTTTCTTTCTTTTTTGCTTTTTTATCTGTACTGAGCCTGAAATCATGAGCGTAAACGTCATTTTGTTCGGTCTTTTAAAATGCTTCTGTTCAAACTCTTTATTACGCAACAACCATAACGCACCTGCAGATCCAAGAACGGATTTTGTAAAATCCGTTGTGTGCAGGAAAACCTAAAATCTCCTTCAAACTAGGGCCAAGTTGTGTAACCCCTAACATGTGTGCTTACATTGTGCCCTCAATTGATGCTAGACAAGACATTGTGGTTCTGGAGGTCCCAAGGCTGGAAAAAGAGGCGGCAACCAAGGCCATTAAAGAATGGGGGTCAACCCAGATCCAAAATTACTCACTCACTCTTATGCGCCCATGGTGTCAACATGCCCGGAGCTGATTATCAGCTTGCCAAGCTCTTGGGCCTTTGCCCGCCCGTGGAGCGATACATGATGTACCAGCAAGGCTGCTTCACCGGCGGCACGGTGCTCTGGTGGGCCAAAGACTTGGCTGAGGATTACCAAGGAGCCCGGGTGCTCTGCCGTCGCGTTTCGTTGGCCCAGTGATAACCATCCTGAAGGCCTTGTGGGCCGATCTTTGTTTGGTGATGGAGCGGCAGCGGTCATTGTGGGCTCCGACCCGATTCCACGAGTTGAGAAGCCCATATTTGAGATAATATAGACGGCCCAAACCATAGTTGCTGACAGTGAAGGGACTATTGATGGGCTTGTTGGGGACGTTGGGCTTACGTTCCACCCTCTCTTTGATGCTTGCCCAGAGCATTTGAGATCACTGGTGAACAATGATTGTAGTGGAATTAACTCAAGACATTTTGAATCTGGTAGCCCTCCTTCAGTAACAAAAAAAATGAAAAAGAACATTGAGAAGGCCTTAGGGGAAGCATTCAGGCCATTGGGAATTTTGATTACAACTCCTTTGGATCGCGCATGCAGGTGGCCCGGCCATCTTGGACCATGCGGGCCACCCAACATATTCTTACTGAGTACGGGAACATGTCCAGTGCTTGCGTGTTGTTAATCTTAGACGAGATGACATGAGGAAGAAGCCGCTGAAGATGGGCTTAAAACTACGGGTGAGGGGCTTGATTGGGGTGTCCTGTTCGGATTTGGGCCTGGGCTCACTATAGAGACATTCGTGCTTCATAGTATAGCTTAGGGGTGGGTATGGACTAGACTGGATACAGTTTGTTATCAACTCAAAGTCTGGTCTAGTAAAGATCTCAGGCTGAAAAAGACAGTCTGAGGTCTGGTCCAGTCTAGTACCAACCTGAGGTCGAATTGGACTGGATTTGGTCCTCTGGACTGCTTAGACCAGTCCAGGCAGTCCAGAACCTAAATTTATTTTAAAAATTTTTTTTTTTCTTCAATAGGATGCAAGATTGTAACTTACTATATAAAATTTTGCAAATATTTCAATTCAAAGTTCATCAAATTTGATCATTCCCTTTCAATTTCCCAATAATGTCATGTTTTATTAATTAATCCTCATTAATATAAATCTTATATTGTAGAAAATATATACGCATGCTCTTACTTAGAAAGTTAATAGATAAATCTTGATTATTTGAATAGACAAAAAACTTATATAGAAAAATTAAATCAAATTAAAATTATATAAATAATAATTAAAAAAAAACCGGGCTAGACTGGACTGGACTAACTGGTCTGAGGCGCTAGTCCCTAGTCCAATCTAACCAAATGAGACCAATCCGGTTTAGTCTGGTCCAATGTTATTTCGAGCCAATTTTTTCTGAACTAAACTGGATCACGTTTGCTTGGGTTAGACTATCGGGTTTTTGCACAACCCTGGTACAACTCTCTAAAATGTGAGATTATTTCCGATCAAAAGATACCCGTACCTAAAAAAGTGTTTTTTAACCAAAAAAAAAAAAAAAAGCTTGTGTTTGCCACGTACAGCAGCATCCTCACAATTCTTCTGTTTCGTTAAATTATACTACCTCCGGTCCTAATTATAAGACCCAGTTGACTTATTTGGAGAGATTAAGGAAGTAAGTTAAGTTAGTTATTTGTAATAAATAAGTGTTGTCATTCCTAAAATATCCTTGCTAATTAAGTGTATTGGCTAGAACTATGATTATTAGAAGGATTATCTTGGAAAAGAATGCACAAATATAAGAGATAAAATGGATTGGGGTCTTATAATTAGGACCAAACAAAAAGTCAAACGGGGTCTTATATTAAGGACCGGAGGTAGTATTTGTTTATTTTCAGAAATGCTTCTTCAGAAGCTGAATAATGTTATTTCTTACAGTCTAATTTTCATTACAAATTTGTCAATCAATTCTGTAAGCTGCGAGTGAAATATGTAAAGGGATGATGTATAACTTGAAATTTTGTACTGCAATTACGAATTCTCACTGAAAGATTTTAATTTGTGGAGTACAATTTACCTGTTTCTGTAATTTTATTATAAATTTTTTTTAATTGAGATGACAGCGAACTTGTGAAACATTATGAAACAAATTAAAGATGATAATTAAGAAGAGTCTATCGTTAATAAATAAGTATTTTAATTCAATTGATTGCAATTTTAGTACCAAAGAGATTTTTTTTAAAATCAAAAACAACATTTTAGGTGGCAATAAAAACCCAATTTAAAATCACATTTCATATAATTTGAGATAAAACTCTTTTCATATATTTATTTCATATTTTATATTTTATAAGTCACAATTAAAATACTATTTATAAGTCCAAAATGTTACTCCCAAATGATCATCTTCACAGCCCGATAAATAGAACACAAATATCTCTTTTCACATATTTATTTCATATTTTATATTCTATAAATCACAATTAAAATACTATTTACAAGTCCAAAATGTTACTCCCGAATGATCATCTTCACAGCCCGATAAATAGAACACAAGCATCGTAATTATTTATGAATTAATTAAATTCATAAATTTATATATTATTAATTTGAATGAACTCTTTTCCATGCTTGGCCGTTAATTGATGAATCGTTCAATCATCAGGTGTGCCGGTTCAAATTGTTATGAATATTGGCTAATACACTTACGGAAGTATGCTTGAGCAAAAGGAAAGATTTCAAGAATATGAACGAACGATTGGTGATTCAACAGACCAAAAGCAAATAGACTCTAGAGGCATGTACAATCTGAAAGTATCACAAATATCAATGGGCCGAACTATCTTCGGCATGAAGGTCTGACTGCATCTGTTCTATCAGTATCTTTTCAATGGCATCCACGAAGCTTGGTATATTTTGCCGAATATGAGAATCTGATGAATTGGCTAACTTCTAAAGAGTCAAAAGCCCCACGCCAAAAGAAAACACGAGAAGTAAAAGAGAGAAAAAGTCAGTAATCTTGACCATTTCCAGTCGACAAGATTATGATCAGCAGTCAGAATAGCACTAGAAGGCGTGACAAAGAAGATTCAGAGATGTCATCTAGAGGAAAGACCACCTATCAAGTATTTGAATGCAATTAACAAGGAGTAGTTAAATAAATCATACCATGCCAAGAGCTTATAACTCACATGGCACCCCACACCTCCCATAGAGGAGATTGTGGTTTTCATACCCCATGTTGCTAGAATAGAGGTGGGTGAGTGTGTGATGGGTGTGTGGGTCCCCTCCTCTATGGGAGAAGGGGGTGTTAAATTGTCTAAATAAAAATAAACAAAAACATTACATGAGACCGGAAACAAAAAAAAAAAAAACGATGAGCAACACGGACACAATAATTATGGGCAGATTTTGAAGCGTTTCTGGCTATCAGAAGGCATGAAAACGACATAGTGGTATTAGCTACTCTGATTTCAGTAGGTCTAACAGAATAGAAAACAGGAATTCTCTGAGATCAAAACTCAGCACACTAAGAATACCCTTTTACAACCAAAAGCAAGAACAAAAATTTCAAGGAAATCATTAAAAGGAGGGAGAAAGGAAATGATATCGCTGACCTCAACTTTGCAGAGAAAACTTAGAGAAATTTCCTTCAGATTATCTGATCCCGTGAGAGATATAAGCTTCAATGGAGGACCATACAGCGGCCAATTTTGAGATACCTTTATGAATGCATCAATTCCTCCAGCGACATGAGCCACTATAATTTCATCTCTATCCAAGTATTCAAGCGAATATCTGTAGTCGAACATAAAATGAAGTACGTTTCAAATCATAAGGTCATTGTATACTAAAAATCGATCAAAAGAATTAAGAGCCAAATTTTAAGTACACTAAAACTAGGCTTGCATCAAAGGTCTCACCTTAATTTGTTAGCATCCTTTACTGCAAGACGCCTAAGTGAGCTAAGTATAACTCTATCTTGCACTTTTCTTATAAGCCACTGCAATGAAGAATTGCTGCACAGTAAATACAGCACAGTGAAAATAATCAGATCTAACTTTCGCAAAATCTGACACAATAGAAAGCATTTTTTGTCCTTCACTCCAATTCTTTTTTCTTTTTCTTTTTGTGTGAGTTTGTGTTTGTAGTTGTTTCACTGAAGGAAAGTATTTGTTTATACTTTATAAAGCATAAAGTTGAGACTTGTGTTAGGGTAGTCAACTTTCTTTGAGGTCATGATTTTTTTTTTTTTAAAAAGAATAACCAGTACGACTCTTATGCATAATGAGATCTGATTTGGTTAAGAAATTGAAAACAAACGTTATCAGCTGATACATATATTTAAATACAGCATTGAATTGACTTGATTATAATCTTATTATCTTATAGGGAACTGAGAGAATGATAGCCAAGAATCCATAGATGTAAGTTAGGGCAGCAAGGAATGGAGCAGAAGCGAGGCTGAGAAAAAGAACAGAGCAAACCTGAGAGATTTTGCAGTATCAACAATGTCGGTCACATATATATCATTCGGAAAAACCTATATAACAAGGATTATAAATTAAAATTGAAAATAAATGGAGACCAAAAATTTAAGGCAAGACTCTAAGGAATGAGTATAATCATATAATGTCACAAAAATAAAAAGTATAACCATATCACACATCCAGCAAACATAAATTCAACATGCTTTGTCGCTCAGCAAGCCCAAAAGGCTTTGCATGAGAGCATGTCAAAGATATGGATAAAATCAATCCCAAGCTTTTACAAACAACTCAAGTTTTTGGGGCGACAATCCTTGACAAATGTTTAACACAGCCACTTACAAAAGCAACCACATATGTTTTGATACCTGAACATTCTTTAACTTCATAGTTCCTTCTAAAACTTCGATTAATAACTCATGGTTCACTTCAGTTGCATCAATGTTTGGCATGTGGGTTTGTAATGACAACCTGATGCAATTCTCATCAAATGCAAGCACTTTTAAGCCCATCAGTGCATCCTCAATCTGATCCACCATATCAAACCTAAACAAAGGAACAAGGATAAGCATGTCAAGATGTATACAAGTATCTAAAGTGTACGAGGAGGCGGACAAAATTACCAATTGACCAGATGCTTAATATCCTGCAGAGACTTGACATTTGACTTCATTTCATCAATCTTATTATCAAGTTCTAATAGCTGCCAAGAGGAAGCAAAAATTTATTCTTTAGAAAGAATTAAAAAAAAAGGAAAGTCATAAATGCTAATTAACTACAGAGAATCACTAGAATAATAAGAACCAGAACAACAGATCACCGATTGTTTAGTCAATATATCTTACAATCTCATACAATCCTCAAGAAGCAAACAGAAAAGTAGTATGATTAGTTAAAAAGACCTCTAAATTATCGTCTTCATGTGCAGTGGTCAAACTTGACTGGTTATCGTCTAGCATATGAGCATCAACACCTTCACTTGCCCTTGCAGTCTTTAGATCCTCGTAATATAATGAACCAAAGCCAAAATATGATTACTACAATGAAAATCTCATATGCCTCACAGGCAAGATTTCAACCAAGACTGGAAAAATTGACATGTTTATTGTACAAAATCACCAATTGCTATAACAACGCAATGACTTAATCAATCAAGCACAACTTGAAGTAGGTTCACAAAGTTCATCTAAATCATTGAAAACAGAAAATGGAAATATAAAACTATATGATCAGCACCAAATCCAAAGTAAGAACAAAAGAAGCCAGAAGGATTGGTATTATGACCATACAGTCAACCGCTGTCATTCTATAGGTAATTTGGATCGTTGGTGTAAATATAAATGTTTGGTATTCTATCTAAATTCTGACGTCGCTTAAATAATTATTCACTTGTAAAGAGGCATATTTATAAATCAGCAAAGCTATTACTTCTGATTGTTTATACTGTTTGGCATCTGTTTTTAGACGCCAACCAGATGTCAACCCCATACATTAAACAAGTCTGATAAATCAATTACACTGTTCATGGCTTATGAATAGTGTAGCTTGTCAAAAATATGTATTTTATATTTTATCCAGAAGATGCTGCAAGTGTATTCCTTTCAAACATCAAACAGAAAATTTGATTCCTGAAAGCATATCATTGAGAGGATTTCATTTCAATGAAGGATAAAAAAATGCCGCACTAGGTTTCAATTTAAGTTTACAGCTTCTTAGTTGACCAACAAGAGTAAAATATAGTGAATTCACCTTCAATCGACAACTAACCTTTAATGTGGCATAATCTAAAGAGCATTTCAGTTCTTCAAGTTTAGCCTCCAACATGTGTGAATCTGGAAAATCAAGAAAAGTAAATGAATGACAAAAAGAGAGGGGGGGAAGGAGGTTCCATCTCCTGATAGACATGCAAGACACAGTCAAAGGCATCACCTTCTTTCTGCATTTTGGTAAGCCGCTCAATCTCTTTAGCTATATTGGAGCTTTCAACTTCCACCTTGTTATGTTCCTCCTTCAAATGCTCTAAGTAAGCATCTGTGTGAAAACCGACCAACTTATAAAATCTCACCATGAATTTTGTAACTCTCTGCTTCACCTTAATTCCCCCTCTAAGGTTCCACGCGTAAGCGTCAGGGTGAGAATGGAACGACGGAAGTAAAATATCCAGACTCAGATGGCACAAGAAAACACAGCAGTGCTTTCGAAGTCCATACAGCTGAACTCGATTACCAAATTACTAATTCTAGCGGACTCTAATCTATTGAACCGCCTCAGGAAAAAAGCTACAGAAACAAGAACAAGAAAGGCGAAAACCCACTCCTTCAATGAAGGAAACCCGATGGGAAGGCTGCTGAAAGTCATATACTATACCCGCTATACAATTCTGCAGAGAAACTTGTCTCACCAGAAATTCAGAAGAACTAAAAGAGTACTCACCTATATCACCATCTTCTAAGAAACCCACATCAGAGCACTCGGACACAATCTGCTGTATTCTGCTCTGTAAATAAGAAAAACACAATATAGTATTTAGTGACCGGGGAAGAGACAAAGAAAGCAATGCTAATAATGCAACGATACCTCCAATTCAAGAGCAGAATCCTGCAGTAATTTCTCTGTGTCCAGAGAGTTTAATTCAGGAACGTCTTCGCCGCAACACTCGTGAAGCTCCTTTAATCGACTGAAAGAAAAGTATGAAAAAGAATAGCGAGCAAGTAAGAGGAATTGCAGGAACCAAACAAAAAAAAAAACAGAAGAGGGAGAACGACCTGCGAAGGGCGGGGAGCTCCATGGGTGGCAATGACGATGGAATGGATTGAGATTGTTCTGCAATTTTTTATGGAAAATGCAAATAATTTAACTCAGTGGACTCTCGGCTGTAGCGAAATGTCTCTGCGATGTCGAACTGCTAGGGATCACTAGAGGGAAATTTGAAACCGAGGTGACGCACGCTCTAGTTTGCTCTGAGAGCTCGACCAGCGGGTGCCCTTGCTAGTTGCCAGGGAAAATTGGCGCTTTTCTTCTTTTTCTTCCCTTAAAAATTCAAACGAGCCTTGATTTATTTTTTTTTTTTTAAGCTACGATGGGAGGGAGGAGGGTGGACCTTGATGCCAAAGCGCAAAATGACAAAATGAATTGGATTTGGATCCTTCGATTGGGGTTGGTTGCAGGAAACTCATTTTTTGGGCATAATCCCGTCAGTGAAATAGGATTATAGAGTCCATCTATTTCTAATCTCCAGTGAAAATCGAAAAATTGGATCCATTTATAATTCTCCGTTTTTATTTGAACCCAATTGAAAGAATTCAGATTCACGGGTTATTTTAAGACAAAAATAATGTTGAACTTGAACATTGGCTAATGGTTATCCATTTTAAACAGGACCCATTAATGTGATAAGTTATAATTACCATAAAATAAATATTTTTAAAGAAAAAGTCAATACAAACAAACAAAACATACAATGTAACCAAAACAACGACGCAACCATTAAATTCTACTATTATATATAAAAAAAATTATATAAAGATCGATATGAGTATTTATTTTTAAAAATTAGACAAAAATTATGTTGATAACCAACAAAGCGATATTATTTTTTAATTTTATCATAAATAAAATTAGATGGATCATTATACAAACCATGAAATTATTATTATAAAATCTCAATGCAAATCATTATAGAATGAGTTAAATCTACAAAACATCCACTTAATTTATTTTAAGTTATTTTTGGCATTCATGTTGGGATTAAATCAAATTTTGATAACTCTCAATTTTATGAATTGCTTCTTTTTTTTGTAAAATTATGATAACACTCTATAATTGATCGAGAGGTTTTCTTTAACTCTAAATATAAAGTCTCAATTCATTTTATTTTTGAATTTGTAATTTTTCTTTAAGCTATCCTTATTAATGTTGCATATTAGATAATGTCTCGTTAATTGGATAATTTCCAATGCAAGATAATTAAATGAAGAATTTGAAGAAAATTAAATTACAATTTTTAGAAATAAGTAACAATTTAACTGATTGCTTTAATATGTATAGATTGACTACATAACTCGCACATTTAATAGCAAAGGAGGTCCTTTTCAGTTATATTAAAAATTTACTTGAAAACATATAGTTGTACTACATCCGGTTCTTAATATAAGATTTTGTTTGACTTTTATTTTTGTCCTAATTATAATATCTCAATCCACATTGTCTTTTATATTTATGCATTTTATTTCAAGATAGTCCCTCTAATAATGGTAGTTCTAATCAATAAATTTGATTAGTAAAGATATTTTAAGAAAAACAATACCTATTTATTACAAATAACTAATTTAATTGTTTTTAATCTCTTCAAATTAGTTAATTAACTTTTATAATTAGAACCGGAGGTAGTATGTAGGAAGAAATATGGAGTCAGCTCCTTCCACTGAATATCACCTAAAATCTGAAATAGATTTTTTTTTTCTCTTGTGGTTTGTAAACCCGCCTCTAAGTAAACATGTATCGAGATTAGCTAATCTTCAATGGTCGCACAGAACGAAGGGTCTGGCTCGTTTGTGCAGAAGTCTAGCTGTGTGTTGGAAGTATGGTGTTTCCTTTCCTCTCCCAACACAGTAGTAAACTCAATTCTAGTGTCAATAGCCAGTCCTGAGCATCTTCTCTTTATCGCAACACAGGGCAACATTTTTTGCCACACCTTTCTCAATGACAGCAAAAATGATCAGCCCACGTGTTGGGAGTCACTTTTGCATAAAAAGTCCCCTTTAGTAATTACTGAGTTTTTAATATGTTTTTTTATTAAGAAAAGAGTGTTTTATTATCAGACAATTATCAAGGTTTATATTAGCAGGGTTACTATTTTGTACATGGCTGAGTTTTAATTTGTGAGTATCACGTGATAACTATCATAGTTTCTCCTCCTTCCTAAGCCTATTTGGTGACGCATCTATGGTTTCTTTCGACGGTCTCTCAGTGCAATGCAATTGGTTTCTCAATTTTATTTTAACTTAATCAAATATAAAATGAACTCTAATTTCTCCTAATTTTTCCCCATGATCAGCCCTTCATTGTCACCATTTCCCGTAACCTGACAGGTCCAAGTCTCTATAATTGTCTGTTTGCTGAGTGCTGCAGCTCCAGCCCTGCGTAGCCGCTACTTGGAACTCCAATATGCTTTCCCCCTTAAACTTTAATTTGGTGGGGCTTAAAGCCGAAGTCAACGTTTCACACAGTCTCATGCAATGGGGGGCAGGTACGTTACCCTTTTTATATATATCAATAAATTTAAAGAAAAAACCATCTTCACTTATAATTTACATTACAAAATAAATTTTATACTATCTTTAGTTCTAATTATAAGAACTAGTTGACTAATTTAATGAGATTAAGAAAATAAGTTAAGTTAGTTATTTATAATAAATAAGTATTGTCTTTTCTAAAATATTTTTACTAATCAAGTATATTAGTTGGAAGTATTATTTTAAAAAAATATATATAAATATAAAAAATAAAGTGAATTGAAATTTTATATTTAGAATCAAAATAAAAATAAAACGAGATCTTAATATTTAGAATTGAAAGAGTGTAATAAACATGAGGAGGCAGGTTAACTCGTGATAATGTTTTGGCCTCGAAAGCTCATGATAAAGTATATCGTAAATTTTATTAAGGTTCATTCATGTGAAAACGCATTGGAGTTCGTTCCTAGAGTCGGCTTATGTGTATTGACGTTTGACAGAACCCCTTATCTGGTCAAATCTCAGCTTAAAGCAGAAATGAATCTGAGTCCAAAAAAAAAAAAGCAGAAATGAATCTTCAAAATTTGTTTGAAACGAAATTACGTCGTTGACTTTACACCGTGGTGCCTCCAATTAGGACATGGATGTAATAAAGAGGAAAAAGAAAATGCCAATTTTCCATCGGGGCGCTGGGCTGACTTCTGCAAGAGCGGACATCAAAGCGCAAGCATAGATCATAGATGATAGATGGATAGATACATGCCATAAAAATAAACAAGAAAATGGAGAGAGAAAGAGCATTGAAACGGCAAGAAAGAAGGTATTTCCAAAATTGCGTGAAGGCAGAAAAGCAAGGCAAAGGCTGTATGGTATTCTCGATTCAAATACATTCACACATGGAAAGTTTGAACTTGCCATTATTATTAATCTCTCCCTTCTCGTTTCCTTTCCGTTCTCCTCGTCTTCCTAACTCTTCTATAAGACTCTTCTTCTAGCACTTGCCGCCGCTCCGTCTCTTCTCTTCGCCTCTTCTTTCTCGCGACTCGGCTGCTCGTTCATTCCGCTCAGGTACCGATCTTTCTTCCTGGTTTTATTTGTTTATATGCCTCTGAACTGATATAAGGATGACGGACTTTTATAACGTTCTGATTTCTCTCTTGCTCTTTATCTGCCTCTGCCTCCCTGTAAGACACCTTGCCCTGTTACGGACATTTCTTGCATAATTCTTCTAACTGGGTTGTGAAATATTCGAAGAACTTCTAGTTCTCCCCGGACTGAAATTTTTAGCCTTACATTCGTCCTAAAAAAAAAATAAATTTAGCTTCTTGTACGGACCTTAAAAAGGTTCTCGCCACCCACTCCTCTTTATAAGCTCTCAATAAATCTGAAGAAGCTTTTTTTACCCGGGGGGGGGGGGGAAATCTTAAGAAGCTTTGCTTTCTTTCAGAACAGAAGAGGACATAACTTGTAAAATCAACTATATGTATACATTCCATCTAACTCTGGGGAATTCAGTTGAAATGGCGTTCGCTTCATGATTAACTCTGAGAAGCTCATAGAAGTTCTTAGTTTGTTTTCCTTCATCTTTTTGCATTCATTAAGTATAAATTGCAATTCGAAAAGGGTGTTATTGAAGTGTAGAAAACATTAAGGATTAATCATGAATAGAACCATTCATAGTACAGGTATAAGGCATGTCTCTGCAAATAAAAAAATTATAAGCATTTTTTAACGAAGTGAATTGAGGAAATTGAGGGTCAGCTTAAGTCTTCACTTGGCTTACGATAATGCACATTTATGGATGATTAAGGCAGCTAGGATTTGCATTTCCGAGAGCTCAGTTTTAATATGAGCAGCTCAGGACCTCGGGAAGGCCAAGAGGCTGCTAGAGATTTTCAAAATCAGCAAATCGTGGTTTTTGACTTGGACCTCAACCTTCCTCTTCTTGAGGAGAGCCTGGATGCAGCAGCTCAAGGATCAGCCCTTGGTAATGAAAATTTGCAGTTGCAGATAGGTGATGCTGAACTTGATGATGTTGTTATAATATCCCCAAGAAAATTTGAAGAAGTATGCTATCCTTTATTCAAACTTCGGTTCTCGTCAATTCTACATGAAACTACAAGTTGTTTTGAATTTGCTTCTTATAGTAAGCTCTTTTCCTTTTAGGCCAAGAGCAATTCTCGAAGAAAAAATGCTTGTCAAAGTTATGCGGTTATACAAGTGTTTGATGAATATAGAGGAAACATTTCAGGTTTGTTAGATTTTCCGTACATAGTCATTGTTTTGTCCTGCTCGTCTCATCCTGTAGTTTTATCGTATTTAACCTTGGTGGTTGTCCCCTTTTCTTTTCTTTCTTTCTGTCTTTCCGTTTTTTTCTTGGGAAGGAGGCGGCAGTGGGGTGATATTGGTGTAATAGGCTAGACTTGTATGGCGTTAGAAACTGCCCTTTATTTTGATGCTATCCGATTGTATCTTCAGGAAATTTTGTTTAGTCTTACACTTGACTGCCTGTTGTTTTCTCCTTCTCAATCTCCTTCAAATGATTGTTTTGGTTCGAAATACTCTTTGATTTTTTTCTTTGGTTCAAAGGGTACCATTCCTTTTTACCTTATTGAATCTTTCTCTATCCATTTCTCTCCTTAGTGCCTCCCTCTTTGTTTGTGAAGGGAAAGAAGCTGCTGGTCATAAAGCATTTGGTCATTTGTGGAAGTCCTGTGAATGTTGTCATATGACCTTGATAGCAGTACTCTTTCTTCTTTTTATGAGAGGTTCACTAACAGATTTTCCGGGTTTGCAGAAGTGACAGCTGATGCGGTTTGTCACTCTATTAGTGACAACAGACACGAAAATCCACAAAACCAAGCAGTTGTGGACTGTGAGCTGCACCTAGGTGTGAAAGACAGTAGGGTAGCCAAGGTAGCATATGCTGCTTTTCTTTTATTATAGCCACTTATCTCTAGCCTGCGATTGTTTCTTTTACATCTTCAGCATGCAGATAATTGCTGGCAATTATCTATTTAGAGATCATCCCAGATTCTTCATGGACTATATTTTACTTGATTATGGTAATTGTTCAGCTGATGGCCTTAGATGGGTCATTTTAGGCAGCTAACTATTTTCAAGTGTTGAAGTCTTATCTGACTGGAGTTCTAGGAGTGCATCTTCACCTGCTTATTTAAAGTGAATAATGAAGACATTGGACTGCTCAAATGATTAATTTCACACTGATCTCGGAAAACAAGTAAACGAATACCGTGTGCCGTTCCTCTGCTTTTAATTGATTCCATTTTCTTCTTCAAGATAATTCAACTCTTCCCAGCTAAAGTGAACTATGTGCCCTTTAACTGGGAGAAGTATAATTGTGATTGGGAGATGTATAATTGTGATTTTACCAATTTTTCCCGGAAGACTAGTAAACTTATTAGTTTTTTTTTCAAATTCATTTAGCATAGTGTTAGTTCTTCCTTCAGCTGGCTACCATGTATCTGTGCATTTTTCATGTACATTTGATTTTATGACTGCGGTGTTGCTAACTTTGGCTACTCACTCAACATATTAAGAAGCTGAATGTGTGATATTGGTAGTCAATAGTCAAACCAGGAGCCTAGGACAATAGGAAACTAAAACCTATATTTTCTAATTTTAATCTAGGAAGAAAGAGGGGGTGTAATTGCTGCTGTTTCTCGGCCTTATTTAAAGTTTGGTTTGGTCTTTGGTGTCTGACGAAAATGAGATATTAATCATAGTGCCTACTTGTATTTGATCCTTGTGTCTGACGAAAATTGAAATGGATATCATTTGAATTTTATGGCTGATTAATGTTGCTGCTCGTCAGGTGCTGTCTCCGCGTGAGGTGCTGCCCGAGGAACCCACCTTCAGCTGCACAATTTGCATGGGCCAGCTGATTGAAGAGACATCAACTAAGTGTGGCCACATTTTCTGCAAGAAGTGCATTCAGGCAGCCATAGCTGCTCAACACAAATGTCCCACCTGCAGGCGTAAACTCAGAAAGTCTGACATGTTTAGGGTTTACCTTCCAACAGCTAACTAGTGAATTCTCTTTCATAGGAAGATTTACACAGCTTATGATTAGAAACCCAATTCATAGTAAAGTATGATTATTATTGCTGCATTTGGTGTTGGCCAAAAAAGGGGAGGGGGGAAAGACTGCGTTTAGTTACAGGAAAGCGGACTATAGTATACGTACGCAAATTCAATGGCCGGATGTAAATGGGAAGCTGATGATCAAGATTTCTGATTTGATTCTCTTGTTGCACAACGCATTCTGGTAATCAAGTGATTGAAATTTTCTGAGGTCTTCTAAAGAGCACTAATTTTCACTAATTTGTAGCTTTTCTGGCCTATGATAAAGTTCTGGTTATGGTTTGTTGTGGTTAGAATTAAATTCCTGATTCTCTATGTGCACAGGTACATCCTCCTTTATGCGATATCAAGTAAACTGTTACTTTCTTGTCTAGGAGACTAGGAGTTTATTTTTCTTTCATTTTATTTTAGCATTTATTCCATTTCAATAGACTTTCCGTGCTTGTTTGTTGATGTGATGGGGAGACTCCTGTCCTGCGTAGTCTCCCATTAATTTCTTTTTTGGTTCAGGTTTTTGGAATTTATAATTAAAAATGTAAAATGTTAGACTATATTTGTTAAAGCTTGGAGTAATATAAATAGAAAAGAAAATTAATTAGGGAAAATTAAGAAATTATTGAATTCTTTTTGAGTAATATGACGCTTCGTAAGGAAGATAAAAAAAAAAAAATTGTGTAACATGCACAATTTTTCTTTTTGTATATTTATAGCCTTCGCAACATGCGGGAATATTATTATGTAGCATTGTTATTGTAAGTGGTATAGTTTGGATAGCTGTTTTGAGAACGACGTTCTACCTAGCTGCCTTCTCCAGATACAATGAGTCTGATGGAACACAAATACGGTCAATTTTTTATGGCCGGAGCGTACAAGTTTCCGTAGCTGTACCCTTTTTCCTGGCATAAATAGATAGAAGACTTCAATTTCGAGTTATTCGAAGTTTCATTTCACTAAGTGGATTAAATTAATCATGTTGGCGAAATAGCATTTCAATTTAACTAACTCCGCGTTGCTCCGTCATTTACAGTATAAAACACATCACAAAATTTGTATCCATTAGACTAGATTACCACCTATTACTGGTGGCAAAAGTGGGAAAAAAAAAAAAAGAAAGAGTGAGATTGCTATCTATTACTGTTGTTCTTGGTTTTGTGGCACCTTTAATGTTGTGTGAATCATGTCCCATTGGGGAAAATTGAAGTTAATCGGAAAGCTTTAAAATCAAATATCCGGCTACAGTGAATAAAAATATATCTCCATTTATTTTTTTCAAACCCCATAAGAAGAATTAATTTTTCTGTTCTGTTACTTGTCTACTATTAGCTGAATTGCTGGTAAAAAAAAAAGAGCTGAATTGACTTTGGCGTCTTTAAATTTATACGGAAGTGATGACTACGGAGCATGGCAAAATGAGTTCTTAATTCTGACACCACTTAGAAAACCCAGGACAAAAAGGCAAATGATAGCATCATCGAAAACAACGTAAAATTTATTTGGTTTTGTTCGTCGAAAGCTTTACTTTTTTTTTTTTTTTGCTTTTAATGGAGCACGTTAAAAAATGTTGACTTTTGTCGATGTCATGATTACAGATGAAATTATTAAGATTTTCTATTAATAATAACAGGTTTATCTGTTTTTTCCCACGTATTTATACGGTCTGCCGTTACGGGTACGGCCTCTTCGGTCAACGTTATGACTACAGCCTAACCGAAACGCCGAAATCTATTTATATCAATTCATTTTTTCCTACACTTGTCGGATTATCAATATCCGACGTCAATTCCTATTACTAGCTGCAACGCTGATCAGTAATCACTATCGGATTCCACTGGAACACGCTTCTTCTCTAGCTATATCCACCAACCTCGCTCTTTGTAGTCTTCTCTATCACAGCGTCGATCTCTTCTATCTTCTCATCCAAAATGACTCCCAGGAAAGGATTGTTCTATTTCCTTGCTCTGTATCTATCAATGCACTCTGAGTTAACAACCGCGGCATTCTTCAAGCCCTTCAATGTCACCTACGATCACAGGGCTCTTATCATCGACGGGAAGCGCCGCATGCTCATCTCAGCGGGAATTCACTATCCCCGCGCCACTCCCGAGGTGCGCTACTAACTTCCATGGCTCGATTGTGTTTTGAGAGGACGGAGCATATGTACATGGGCGGTCTTCTGTAATTCACAGAGAATAGCATCCATGTGAAATTTAAAGAGGGCACCTAGAGGTTGCTCCCGTTCTGTTCAATCGCATAATCTCAGCCCCTGTACTTTTTTCTTTTTCTTTTTGTTTTTTTTTTTTAATATTGAAGTTGCATTCTTCAGTGCTTCTTCTCCTCTCTCATTGGAAACTTCCCCTGAACGAAATCAGCGGTTCTCATTCTTTAGTTCGCATTATCTTTGCCTAACTTAACCTTTTCACTCTCACTCTCCCAAGAAACTAATGCTCAATAAAAATCATAAAAGATTCTTGAAACTTGCAGAATTGCAGCAATCAGTGCGTTGGCTTTCCACCCAATTCTGTCTAAACCATACTTTGAATTACTTGGTTCCATGATGGAGTAGTCTGTACAGGAAAATGCCACAGACATTTGGCCGCTAAAACAATGTTTTTCTATATCAAATAATCCCCCTTGATTGATTTTCAGAGTTGCAACAAATTTAACGACCCACAACATGGTCTTTTTCCCATTTGCTCAATCCAGAACAAAGGAAGTTCCTCATAAATTCGTCTATCCTATGAGCTACAACCTGAAAATTTTGGAAGCGAAAGGTAGTAGAGGGGAATGCTTTTGAACGCTTGTAAGCATTTTGAACAATGGATCCATCGGGGTTTAGCAGCCAAAAGAACACAAAGAACTACTACAAAATTGAACCTATAAATCATTGCATGCGAGAAAATTATGTTTACTAATCTATGCCGAAATTTCGACCACTGTTAAATTATTCAACTGAGACAACTTCAGTCAATGATCTACTGGCCAAAATGGGGGTTATAGCTAAAACTTTTTCTTAAATACGTTAAAGAGTGATGTGATACCTACCTACTGGGATAAGGCTTTCATCTCTCTCTTTTTTTTTTAAAAGAGTGATGTGGTTAAATTTCTGACGACATTTGATGAAGTTGGCCATATTATATGCTTTATATCATGCTAGATGTGGCCGGATCTGATTGCAAAGAGCAAGGAAGGAGGGGCAGATGTAATCCAGACTTATGTTTTCTGGAATGGACATGAGCCAGTTAGAGGGCAGGTGTAACATTATATTTCTTGCTGCTCGTATTGTTGGCTGCATTGTATAGTTTCTTTAATTGTATACATATTACTCATGCTGAATTTTGATTTCTTTTACATTGACAAATTTTGTGCCTGTGCAGTATAACTTTGGGGGGAGATATGATCTAGTGAAGTTTGTGAAGCTGGTTGGATCCAGTGGACTTTATCTCCATCTTCGTATAGGTCCTTATGTGTGTGCAGAGTGGAACTTTGGGTCTCGCCTTCTTCTGCACTATAATCTTAAAATCATTTTTATTTTTAGAAATAAACATTTCCATCAATGACTAAAAGAGGAAGAAGTTCTTGGCTATCTTAGTCCACTTATACATGACAGTTATTCAAATGCACGTCTGAATGAAAAAATTTCTTTGCTGGCCAATTGAGATATATTTTTCCCTTCCATGATTTGTTTGTTATTCTTGTAGGGGTTTCCCGGTGTGGTTGCGGGATATCCCGGGTATTGTATTTCGAACAAACAGTGCACCTTTCAAGGTAGAATGCTCTGTCGACTTTGGTCATTTTTTTTCATAACAACAGTCCTGCCAAAGTTTCCGCCCCTTATCTCTCCTTTTTCAGTTGATCCTTTATGTTGTCTCTGCTCTAGCCTTCTAGGAGGTTATCTTATCCGTTATTGTATCATCCTTTCTTTCTAAAATTTCATTTCCATGAATGAAAAAGTAAGTCGGCTAAGCAATTTGTTGGTTTTTCTGTACAAAGTCATTATGTACGTAATTTCAAAATTTCATTGACTTTCGTTTTCCTTTATACAAACTGAAATCTCATACATACATCAAAATGAAATTGTCCATATGCTCAATATTTTCATGCGATAGTGCTGTTTAAGACTCTAATTTTGTATTTATTGTTGTCATTGGACTTTAAAGGATCACCGTAATCACCATCTTGATCTACTCGTTTTTTTCCCGCAGGAGGAGATGGAGCGGTTTGTTTCCAAGGTGGTGAACCTGATGAGAGAGGAAAAGTTGTTTTCATGGCAGGGGGGTCCGATTATTATGTTGCAGGTCTGATAATTATGGAGTTTGGATATATGTGAAGTAGTGGATTTTATTTTCTTAACTTAGATGAGATTCATGAACCTGTTGAGCCACCGGAATAGGCAGTAAAATTTAAAGTTGTCTTTTAATTCTTGTATTTCCTTGTTGCACTTCTGCTTAATGCATCTCCAGGTGAAACTGGATCATTTTTACCCAACGAAGTACCCAAGAGTCATAGCTATTATTATTTTGTTGCTTAATTAGGGTTCAGACTGAACTGAGCACATATGTAAGTGCTATCTTACATGCATGAGATATATCATGGTTGATAGCCTTTAGGACGATTGCCATTCCTCTTGCTTTATTTATTAAGATATCCATCATTTACTCTTGTTTTATAATATTAATTCTAGCTAATTGCTTCACCTTTTATTTTAACAAAATAAATCCATTCCAGAAATTAATTTGTTGCCTAGCTTATGAGCTGACCTAACTATTCTGCTGCAGATGATTTATTCCGTCATCTTGGAATTGCCAGATGCAAGTATAAATCTGATAAAATTCCCTTTATAACTTTTAGTGCCTAATAATGCATTTCTTGGTTGAATTTGATCAGATTGAGAATGAATATGGGAACATTGAAAGGTCCTTTGGTAAGGGAGGGAAAGAGTATGTTAAATGGGCAGCTAGAATGGCTCTAAGTCTTGGTGCTGGTGTTCCATGGGTCATGTGCAAGCAACCTGATGCTCCACATAATATTGTAATCTTCTATGACTTTCTACAATTGAAAAATGAACTGGAATTTGCACTTGAATACTGTTACTTACTTGGACTAGCATATGTTCAGGCTTCTCTTATTATTTTGCATTATTATCCATATATTGTATATTTCCTCCACAGATCGATTCATGCAATGCATATTACTGTGATGGTTTTAAACCAAACTCCAGGGACAAACCAATATTCTGGACAGAGGACTGGGATGGCTGGTATGAATTATGAAACATCCTTCTCATATTTACCTTTAACATCATTGATCTGACTGACGCGTTAAGGAGTTCAGGAAAATATTATGCAGTTAGGAGAATGGATTGGAATAGGAGGGTAGTTACTTCATGGGATAAAAGTGGCTAATCATGGTGCAATGAAAGCTAAAGGGCACAAGCATAATTAAGTAGTCATAGTATCGATAAATGCTGGCTAAAGGTCAATATTGTGTGCATTTTTTCTGCTCCTCACCTTTTGCTTTACTTTTCATCCTTTACCAATATTTCTTAGACAGAATACGTTTTATTTGATGCTCTTCAGATAAAGCATTGGGGAGGGGAGTTAAGTTCTTTATCGTATGTGGGCTATTTATGTGTTCCAAAGAAAAAGGAACAAAAATGAGAAAAGGCATTTACATCTTAACTAGTATTTGATTATGAAGTGATTACGTTACACCAAATTGAAGGTACACAGAGTGGGGTGGAAGGTTGCCTCATCGACCTGCTGAAGATCTTGCATTTGCTGTTGCTCGATTTTTTGAACGTGGTGGAAGCTTTCACAATTACTATATGGTATGACAGTAGCTGGGTTTCTGGTTTTGATGAGTTATAAAAGAACTTTGATGTCTTTTTTCTGTTGCGGCAACTTTTGATGTGTCTTTATAGCTAAGATGATGGTTCTACTTTGGAGTTTTTTACCCAGAATGATGTTACTGGATCGCTATATTACATAGATGTTCTCTCACCTGTCTCTTTTTCACTCTTTCACTTATTTTTCAAATTAACTTTTTGGCCAATTGGCAAATATTTCCAATCACTCCTAGGCAGTTTTCGAGTTTAGTAACTATGCCTCTCAAAGTTTCAACATTTGGGTGATAATCCTTCCATGTGCTATACGTTCATGAACACTAAGATGCAATTTCCTAGAATCTATGATTTCCATGACTAACACGAGAGAATAATATTTTTTGGACATTTCCCATTTCCCTTCTTCAACATCAGTGTTTTATTTTAAAAATAATAAATATGATGTAATGCCATCAAGTTTGTCATATTTAATATGAATTTTGGTTTTGATGATATATGATATGTAATTATGTACGATCCATCTCTTTGACAATCCTGCCTTGGTTTGCAGTACTTTGGTGGAACAAACTTTGGCCGAACTTCTGGGGGGCCCTTCTACATTACAAGCTATGATTATGATGCTCCAATTGATGAGTATGGTATGTAGAGGGAAAAATAAATATTTTTTTCCTTCTGTTGTTAGCTGACCTAGGGGTTTTATACAATTGCTTTCATGACTGATAATACTTGAAGAAGCTTCTTTATCTAGGTCTGTTGAGTGAGCCAAGTGGGGACATTTGAAAGATTTAAACTGACCTGCTTCTATAAAGCTCTGTGAGCCTGCTCTAGCGGCCTCTGATTCATCAACCTATATAAAATTGGGCCCAAAGCAAGAGGTTTGACCCTTACCCCAAAAACTTTTTGAAATTATTTAGAAAGAAGGGGTAAAGACATGATGGGTTGATATAACTGAAATGTCATTTTGTGTGCATGCACGGAATGAATTTAACATTTGTCATGAAGTGATGCAGAAAATAGATATAGGATTATGTGGGGGAATGAAAATAGATATTGGTTTTGGCGTATTCAATTTCACAAATGCAGATTTGGTTTGTTTGATGTCTTTTCTAAAACAATTGACAAAATTGTTTTTTATTCTCGGTTTTTAAAAATGGTTTTCTATTTTTCCACCCTTCAGAGCAGAAAGCAATGAACAACTTTATGATGTCCACTGTTTTTTATTAAAAAGAATGGAAAGACATATTTTATAATTAAACCAATGCAGTGCATATGGAACTGTAGCCTAAGCCTCACTCAATGTTCTTAGTTAACTGTTGATTTTAAGGGGGTACCTTATCCTGCTACCTTGTATATTTTGCAAGATTTCCTATCAAAAAATTACCTGCCCAATCTTAACATCAGCTAAAGCAAATTTCTTTCACACTGCGCTGATTTCCTGCTTTACTTTGTGATGTTATAAATTTTTAATTATATAATTGGTGTAATTTTAAAATTTAGTTGAGTTATCAGTTAGAGAGATATTGTCTCACCTTTTGTTTTGTGTGAATTGGAATTTCCCATTTCAGTTGGTTATTTATAGTGCTTTAGTTTAATAAAATAATTACCTATTGATTATTGATAAATTGATATTTTGAACTTCCAATAATTCCTTTTGTTCCATCTTATCCTGCACGATTATTATAAAAACATTGTGCATTTATCCTACCTACATGGGAAACCTTTTCTTTTTTCATTTTTTGGTGTCAATCAATCTTTATGAACGTTTCTTGGTACCATATTAGGGATTTTGACATATTTTATTATATCGATTTCTTAAGGAAATTTCCTGAATTTTGCTAGTATGCAAAATTATATAGGTGAGTTATTTGTGTAATCTGAATGCTTTCCCTGAATTTTTCTTTTATTTTCTTTTTTGATAATATCAATCGATTTGTTTTGTTTCTTATTCCAGGCACATGTCTACCACACAGATGTTCACCCAGGTGAACTGAACTCATCTCTATCTGAATTTCATGGCAGATGCTCTGCATTTCTTGCCAATATTGATGAACGAAAAACTGCTACTGTCATATTCCGTGGTAAAAAATATACCATACCACCATGGTCAGTGAGTATATTGCCAGACTGCAGGAATGCTGCTTTTAATACAGCCAAGGTAGGTTTAATGACTTGCTTGACAAGAAGGCCCTTCCTTGAACTAATAATTTTTTTTTAAAATTTGTTTTTTTGCTAGTTAGTTTTTCTTTTTAAGAAAAAAAAATTCTTGGAGGATTCTGTGTTCTCAGAAGCACTCTTTGGCAGGGAAAATATTTTTTTAAAATGTCATTGTACTCATTGTGGAAATGTTCATAATTATTATCTTGTTGTTCTCAAATTTCTTTCTTGCAAAACTTTGCATAGGTTGGAGCTCAAACTTCAGTCAAACTGGTAGAGTCTGATTTGCCTCTAGCTTCTGATCTTTTTCCAGCCCTGCAATTAATGAGCTACAATAGCATGCCATACATCTCAAAATCATGGATGACAATAAATGAGCCAATCAGTGTGTGGAGTGAAAACAATTTCACTGTACAAGGTATATTGGAGCATTTGAACGTCACAAAGGACCAATCTGACTATCTGTGGTATGCAACCAGGTAACTATGAACTCCTGATGATTTTGCAGTGAGATTCTGTGTTCATGAAAGATATGTGGGACCTGCTGCAGTTTGAGTTTAATTCTTATTATGTGTCATGTATGGTATGTATGCTTGTTGCCTTTTTAGTCCTTTTTATGCCATCGTCCACCAATATAGAAATAATCTTCATTTTCCCACTCTTTCCTCTTATTAACTGAATTTCACTTTCAAGTCTACACAGAATTCAGTTATTCCTTGACATGGCGGTATTGGATCCTTTTTTCATGTAATTGTCAAGAGCGTGATCCTTGGTGAGGCCATTGATTGCCTAATTAAATAAAATCTAAGCTTATCATAAAGTAGGTCAGTGTTTTGTCCATGCTTCAAATCCAATAGGTTTTCTGGTGAGGGGTGTCTCAATGATCCTGAAAAGTGCCTTTAAGCTTGTTTCAGGATAATTGGTTCCTTGTAGAAATCTCAAGGAGGAAACCTATTTCTTAAAAGGCCTAGAACCTCAGCCATCTTAACCCACGCTACAGTACAATGTATCATTTTGTATAGGATAGTGGACTAAATCCTTTTATTTTGAAATTGCAGCGAATACTGTTCAGGAGAAGAAGGACATCCTGATATTTTTTATAGCTCATTTCCATGCCTAGTTGGACTAGTCAATTATATATTGTGATTTTGATTCCATTTGAAGTCTATTGACATTTGTATCAAATGCAGAATTTTCATTTCAGATGGTGACATCTTTTATTGGGAGAAAAATAACATTCGTCCAAAACTTACTATAGACAGCATCCGTGATATTTTGCTCATCTTTGTTAATGGCCAGCTCATAGGTATTGGATCTTATATTTCACCAAATCTAGGGTGTATATGTATTTGGAGATTTTTGTTTTAATCTTATGTTCATTCCTACTATTGGAACTCTTGGTGATAAAATTTTCAATTTAAGAGCACAAAATTGGTTCCGAGTTTTTTTTTTTTTTTTTGGCGAAAGAGAGAGTCATGTGTGTTTACATCTTAACTAAGTAGGCGCTCTTCAAACTCATAAATCACTCATGTAGTTGTTCTTAAATTGGATTTTTTTTTTATTTTAAATATCCCTAAATCATAATTCTTCCATGAAAGCTCTAATCTGACTATAGAAGAATTTATAATCTAGCTGTCTTAGAAAGGCTTTTAACATATGTTTACTATTGAAACTAAAATGATAATTAATAAATTACTATATGAGATGTCTACCACCATCTAACCTCTGAAAAGTAGCTTTGGGTTAAAATCCTACTTGTTACTAGCAACATATTCATTAGTATTGAAGCCCCCCACCCCTTTCTTCTTAAATTAACCCTATCCATCTCAATTTTATTGTCTTTAACCTCCATACATCAAACTACCATTCATCTTCTCTGTTAAGGTCTCCATTTCAACACAGTGGCTGTTTCTCTTTCTCAAACAAATTGTACTACTTCTGGTCCTAATTATAAGAGCTAGTTGACTAATTTAAGGAGATTAAGAAAGGAAGTTAAGTTAGTTATTTGTAATAAATAGGTGTTGTCTTTCCTAAGATATCCTTGCTAATTAAGTGTATTGGTTAAAACTACCATTGTTAAAAGGACCACATTGGAAAAATATAAATATGAGAGCCAAAGTGGATTAGAGTCTTATATTTAGGACCAAAATAAAATCAAACAAGATCTTATATTAAGGACCAGAGGTAGTATTAGTTTACTTTTCTTTTCCTCTTCCATGCTGTTCTTAAGCTAGTGCATGAGATGACTATTGCGTACATTCTGAATGCTTCAGCTTCAGCCACTTTAAATGACCTTGTTAATGTTACAACAAACGAAGCACGTATATATGAAGTTTGAACGTTATAATTCAAATGCTTCAATGATACGCCAGCTATCAATTTTCTTTTTCATCAGCGGTTTGTTGGTTTATGCTATTTACATTTTGGTGTGGAAAATTGTTGATTTATACTATTCATATTTTGGAGTACAAAGTTTTTCCCCTTCAATAAGTGTTTTTTGGGTCTCTTGGCTGGTGAAAGAACCGCTTTTTTACTCCAAGGAGAGTGGCATATCATCCTCAGTATAAGCACCAGATGCGCAATAAAAGAAAACGCAAAATGAGAACTGAGAAAGTTATTAATGCGAAAGAACTTCCAATGCTTCTGCACGTCTTCTAAGGAATCTCTTTAAAACAAACCATCTGCCGAATACCAAAACGAAGTGAAGAAATTAATCCTGTTCCATCGCAACTCTAAGAATAAAGATTTTCCTTTTATCATTGTTGTTATGCCTGAGATGTTTTCTCTTTATTTCTTTCTTTGTTTTTTTTTCCTTTTGGTCTTAACTCTTGTGAAATTTATGGTGTCTTTTCCAAGTGAAGGCAATGCAATTGGTCGCTCAGTCACAGTGGCCCAGACTGTTCAGTTTTCCCCAGGACACAATGATTTGATACTAATAACTCAGACAGTGGGCTTGCAGGTAAAGTTTATATTTTCTTATCCATAGGACTAGGATCAAGTAGCACCAGTTTATTGTGACCGTCCTATTTGAATTTCTTTTACCAGCAATAGTTTTTCTCAAAATTTCCACATCAGTGTTGATTTCGTTCTGGTTTTTACCCAGAAGAAATATTGATGATTGATTCTATATATAATATTACTCTATTCGATACAATGCTACAGAATTATGGGGCCTACCTTGAGAAGGATGGGGCGGGAATTAGAGGTAAAATCAAGCTCACTGGATTTAAAAACGGAGACATTGATCTTTCAAAGTCATTATGGACCTACCAGGTATGTATTTAATATTTCAGTAGTATGATTTATGTAGGTCTAAAAAGGTATGCTGTATGTTAGCTGGTAAAATTGAAAATGCCCAAGTTGGAAGTGAGAAATCGGAACAGTACATTCTGGTAATCATTCTGGTAAAGGCTATGAACACACTAAGTAAGATGATGAATCAACAAGAAGCAATAGAAACACGCATGCTAATGAGGGATAGTATGGGTAGTAAAGAAATGTAGTAACAAGAAGAGCAAGACCTAGGACGAAAGTTATTGGTGAGGTGAAAGAGGGCAGGAAGGAATATCTGGCATTATTAACTAATTAAATCACATGGATATGAAGTGCGTGAGCTGGATGAGAGAGAGTGAGAGCCATTGATGTAATTATCTGGGTAAGCAATGGTCTGAGGAGGCTAAGGAAGTTACTCTATGCATGGAGAGTGTCCTTGTCTGATAAAGTTTATTTTCTGTCCTTCCATATGCCTGAGCTGCTAATTCTCCTTCCTTTTTGTTCTGTTTGGGAAGAGAACATAGTTTCACACACACACCCAAACCCCCCCCCCCCAAAAAAAATAATAATTGCAGGTTCCATTAATCACATTTTGATTCGTAGGCCAGATGCATTTGCATGGAGCCTGAAATAAGCTGTATTTTTGCATGACTTGTAAATAATGCAACTTCCTACTATAAATAATCTAAAATTCTATCTGCTATGATTATAACTTCCAAAAAATCTGGTTAGCCCATATTTGTGCAGGCTTTGGAGCGATTTTGGTTTTTTCCCTGAAATTTATCAATAATAAGTCACGGATTTATCATTATTGATTATTGTTTGTGTATCTTTTTTTTTTTTAATACCGATTTCTGAGTATAAAAAAGTGGTGCATACTAACTTTAGTTTATTCATTTTGGTACAAGGTTGGGCTTCAGGGCGAGTTTTTAAAATTTTACCTTGAAGACAATGAAGAGGCAGAATGGGCTGAATTGACCCACGATGCCGTTCCATCGACATTCGCATGGTACAAGGTAAAGGGGCTTTTGAAATCGGTGGTAACTTTTTCTAATGTTGTCTCTCCATTCTCTTTATGATTGTTTACTCTCCTGTTCTTTCCCCCTTTCTGGTAGTTAGCACACACACCCATGCATAGAGTAAATCCTATGACCCTTGATCTCTGACCGCAGAACGTATGAAAGTGCTCCACGGCACAAGGGCTTCTTGTGCCAAAAGTTATTACTACTTCCGGTCCTTAATATAAGAGCTAGTTGACTAATTTGAGTAGATTAAGAAAATTAATTAAATTAGTTATATGTAATAAATAGGTATTATTTTTTTAAAAATATCCTTACTAATCAAATGTCATTTGATGAAATGTTTAATATGTGTAACTATTATAGAGACTATCTTGAAAAAAATGAATAAATATGAGGAAAAAAATAAACTTGAATCTTATATTTAGGATCAAATTTAAATTCAAACTAACTCTTGTATTAAGGATCGAAAGTAATATGTTATAATAACTCACCTAATCTTTTCTCTTATATCAAGCAGACATATTTTGATGCCCCTGCCGGAACGGATCCAGTTGCTCTCGATTTGGCAAGCATGGGAAAAGGTCAGGCTTGGGTGAACGGCCACCACATAGGAAGATACTGGACTCTGGTTGCCCCAAAGGATGGATGTAAAGCATGTGATTATCGTGGGCCATATAATTCAGACAAGTGTGTAACTAATTGTGGAAAACCTACCCAAACCTGGTAATCCTGTACTTCAGCTAAAACTGCTAGCTTCTGGTTACAAAAAAATTTAACGCCATAATTATGATAAGCCCCTCAAAGTTTCATCTTTGACCTGACATTCATTTTCGTACTAGAAATATTTCGACTTCAGGCTTTCCTTGACTCAAGTTATTGATCAATCTCCAGGTATCACGTGCCACGTTCATGGTTGCAAGCATCACACAACTTGCTTGTCATTTTTGAAGAAACTGGAGGAAATCCATTTGATATTTCAGTTAAGCTACGTTCGGCCAGAACTATATGTGCTAAAGTTTCAGAATCTCACTATCCTGCTTTGTCAAAGTTCGGAGGTTCGGATTTTTTCGGTCAAGAGTTTCTCAAAAGCAATATGACACCTGAAATGAACTTGTATTGTCAAGGTGGAGATGTAATCTCGTCCATAACGTTTGCTAGCTATGGAACTCCTCAAGGTAGCTGTCAAAATTTGCTAGAGGAAGCTGCCATGCACCTAATTCAGCGTCCGTGGTTTCCCAGGTAAACTCTGCCAACCAGTGAATTTTTCCCTCTTCTTAACGAGTACTTGTGATAAAATTGTTACGGAGAAAGAGTCTTTGGACCACAATGAAAAGGAAACTAAAGTTCCTATGCATTTAGTGCTGTGGAGTTAAGTTAGATTCTTCATATCTGACATCTTGATTTTTTCAGGGATCGTGGTAGTGATTTTCCGTGTAAATGATAATGCTAGAGTTGATTTGACACGGTTTAGGGTTTTAACCGTAGTGATTTTCTGGCTTTTGGTCTTGTCAAACCAGTTATGGCACGGTATACAAATGCCTGATCCTTCCCCCCCACCCCCCAAAAAAAGGTTAATTTGACATAATTTAGATTTGTATACTTTTTCCGTTAAGACAAAGGTATTTGTACGTTTTATAGGCTTGCCAAGGCAAGAGGAGCTGCTCCATTGAAATCTCAAACAATCTATTCGGAGGTAACCCGTGCCAGGGTGTTGTTAAGACTTTGGCCGTGGAAGCCACATGCTCATCACCATCAAGAACAGATGGATCCTCCCAACTTTGAGGCTGCCGGCGAATCCAAACGAGGACCTTACAAATTCATGCGCTACGGATCAGTCCATTATGTGTCAGATGTTGTCTACTCTATTCTCAGTTTGATTCGTGTAAACTTGTGCTGATTATATGTTTGTAATGGAGAAGAATGTTCCGCGTTTGAGCTAACCTGTAAATAAATTTCTGGCATGATGGTTCCATTCAATTTGTTCACATCCAAAATGACATCCTGGTATCTCATCCCCCCACCCCACCCCTTTAGAAGATTTCAGAATTTCTTGGGCAATGGACTGACAGATCCACCAAGAGAAACGTTGAAGTCGCTTGAATCTTTTTACAAGAA
>NW_021633958.1:0-55558 GCF_004799145.2 Neltuma alba
CCTTATTATCGACATGTAATCATGTTCGATCATTTCATACCGTGACGAAAATGGCCATAATTTTGAGACTTTGAGATCAAGGAATTATTATCTACTTGCTCCTCTCCTTAGTGGGGAAGTTGAAGTTAAAATGTGAATTTCAATTTTTATCCGATTCAATAGTTCGATCGAGAAAAATCTAAAGTAAATAATCCCACAAATATTCAATTCACCTAATTTGTCTCAATTTTAATTTTCAGTCATTAATTTGACCTGAATTGTTACTTTTTTTTTTTTTCTTATTATGAGAGTGCAATATTTATATCTTTCTTATTTGAATTAAAATACATATTTTAATAAAAATTTATTAAACTGTAATATTCATCCGACAACCAAAATTTTTAAGTGAGACAAATTAAGAGAATTACAAATTAAGATGATTCAAACTAGTTAAAATATCCGGTCTTGGCTTGCTAGGGTAATGAAATAATGCAGGATTTATGGCCAACGAAAAGCTTGTTAAAATATTCAGTTAATTATTATCATCGTTCAGTACGTACGGGTCTCTCTCTTGCCAGCTGCCAACAATATGTACCGGTCTCTCATTCGATAATTTATATATATATATATATATATATATTTGAAATAAATGGAAGATTGTAAGGGTTAAATACTTACGTTTACTTTTCTTTCTTTTTTTCCCTTTTTGCCAACAACTATATTCACTTCACTTCTTTAGATATATTAGAAAATGATTTAACCGATGAAAGAATAGGAGAAAGCCATGTTTCAGTTGTAGTAGGTGTACTTAATATATATAAATATATATTCATGTTAAGATAAAAAATTTTCATGTGCTTGTGTAAATTATGGCAGAAGTATTCACATTGTTTTATAGTTTTTCGTTCATGCATGATGTTATATCATGTAATTGCTGATTAATGTCAGTGGATTGTTATTTTTAAAAGTTTATATACATTAACCCAAAAACTTTGGTCGTAAAATCTCCTTCACCTTTAAGAAATTTAATGTTTAATTATTTGATTATCAACCTTCTTATCGTTAAAGGCAGTGGTTTTTACCATGTCAAAAATATTTCATATTTTTTATTATATATCATGTCATTTAAAAAATAACACTTGTCGTGCGACATGTAATTTGAAGTAATTTAAAATTTTTTATCTAAAAAATCAGTTAAATAAATATTTTAAAGTAATTAAGTATTTCTTTTTAAGTACTTAAAAAATTTAAAATTTCTTTTCTTAACTCAACTTCTATTTTTTAAATGACATGGCATAAAATAAAAAATATAAAAGGCTGACATGGCAAAAACCGTTAATTTTAAACGGTAATTTTAATGGCAGAGTAATTAATAATCAAAATATGAAATATTATGGTTCTTAATTTAAACTTTTAAGATGGGAGAAGTTTTATGGAAATGAGTTAAAATTTAGGAAAGTTTTATGTACTTCAGCCTATTTTAAATATCAATTGAACTTTTTTAAATTAATTTTTTTCAAAAATGATCACTATTACTGGATTAATTAGATTCACTCCTTAGAGGTTTTTTTTTTTTTTTGGGAGGGACTTGGCAAGTTGAGGATGCTCTACCCAAATATGCTAAACTATATATTTGTTTATTTAACTTTATACAAAATTTCATTTTAGTTCTTTAATTTTAAAACGTATATTTCTAAATCATTTAACCTTAAAATTATTAGTCTTTTCTTTTTTTGTTACTCTTAAATAATAATTTTTTATAACAAAATTGTTATTTTGAAAGTTAAACTTAATATAATAACATTGAAAAATGTTTTATCAACATTCAAGATTTTAATATCATCATTTTTTATTAACAGTTTTGGAATTAAACTAAAAATATATATTTTAAAGCCAAGAAAACTATTACAAAAAAAAAAGCCGAGAAACTAAATTAAAATTTTATATAAATTTTTTTCCTTTCTTATTGACTCCATTTATTAATATATCTTTAATTCTGTATATTATATATTTTAATCATTAGATGGTAAGAGTATATTTTTTTTAAAAAAAAATAGTATTACAAATTCTATTCTTACAAGTAAAATACTTACCCTTTCTTTTCTTTTTTTTTGGGAATCTACCATTGCTTGAGTAAACTCTTTTTCCACAAAAGGAGTCAAGTAACAATTACAAAGAAGAAGTCCAAGGGAAGTCATTTTAACAAACAAACCATGAATGAACAAGATAACTTAACAAAGAGAAAGGACAGACTAACAACGGAATATCCTCCAAGATTGCTTGGTGCCCTGTTGGAACAACTTCGAATGGCTTGATCTGGATCTGCTTAATAAGGCAGCGGTTTTTACCATAAATTTTTTTAATATTTTTTTATTACATATCATGTCGTTTAAAGAATAACACTTGCCATGTGGGATGTAATTTGAAGTAATGTAAAATTTTTTATCTAAAAAAACCCAGTTAAATAAATATTTTAAATATTTTTATATTTATATGTTTTAAAGTAATTAAGTTTTCTTTTTAAGTACTTCAAAAATATAAAATTTCTTTTCTAAACTGCAAGTGCTATTTTTTAAATGACATGGCGTATAATAAAAAATATAAAAGGCTGACATGGTGAAAACAGTTAATTTTAACTGCAGAGAGATTAATAATTAAAATATAAAATATTATGGTCCTTAATTTTAATTTTTAAAGATAAAGAAGGTTAGATGTAACTTATTTAAAATTTAAAAAAGTTCTATGTATTTTAAGCTATTTTAAATATTAAGTGAAATTTTTTAAATTAAATTTTTTTAAAAACGATCAATATTACGGGATCAATTAGATCCACTACTTAGAGGATTTTTTTTTTTTGGGAGGGATCTTGGCAAATTGTGGAGAATGTTCTATAGATTAAAATATATATTTGTTCTTTTAACTTTATATAAAGTTTTATTTTAGTTTTTTAATTTTAAAAAATTATATTTTTAGTCTTTTATTTTTAAAATTATTAGTCCTTTTTTTTTGCATGACTAAATTCGTTAGTCTTAAATAATAATTTTTATAACAAAATAGTTATTTTGAAAATTAAACATAATAAGATAAGATTTGATAATATTTTATCAACATTTAAAAAATCTTTTTAAAACCCTCACATGCCCTGCATTAAATGATGATGGAGAAATTTATGCCCAGATTTTTTTTAATGACAACTGTTACTATAGTACGTTTCTCCCGTCATATCAGCATATCACACTGTCATCATAAATAAATGTTTTTTTAAGTATACCATTTTATTTCTTTTTGTCTCTTATATTAAGATTTTTTTCCTTTTTTTATTACCTCCATTTATTAAGGTATCTTCAATTATGTATATTATATATTTTAATCATTAGATGGTAAGAGTATATTCTTTTTTAAAAATAGTACTCCTCCGGTCCTTAATGTAGGACCTAATTATTGAGTTTTTTGGTCCTAAATATAAGACCCATTTCTCATATTTATCAATTTTCTCTAAATTACCCCTATGGATACTCCCTCAACCATAATCAAATAGAAGAGGGAGATGGGGTATTAAGAAAGATGATTATGGTGTTTTAGGAAAAATGTGTCACTTTTCTTATAATTAACCAACTTACCTAACTTCCTTAATCTAATCAAATTAGTTAAATGGGTCTTATATTAAGGACCGGAGGAGTATTACAAATTCTTTTCTTACAAGTAAAATACTTACCCTTTATTTTTTTAATTTTTTTTTTGGGAATCTACCATTGCTTAAGTAAACCTTATATTTAAGATAGTAAGTGTAGACTGAAAAATACTTGAACAAATTTGAATGGCTTGATCTGTAACTATTTAATAACTACTTATAAACACTTTTATGTCAGTCAAAACAAAATTTTTGCACATATTTATTTATATTTTATAAGTTCTGATTAAAAAGTTACTTTTAAAAGCTCTAATTACCATTTCAAACAAATCCTTCGTTGCCAGTCATAACCAATGATTATTTCCAGAATCCATACCCATGTCTTTAATTATTAATAAGAGTTAAAAATCTCAAAACTAGATGAGAAATTCATCTAACATGTATATGTGTATATATTGATCTTGAGAGAAAGTCATGTAATTTTTTAAAAATAGGAGAAAAAAGTCTCCATAACTTAAATTAAATAGAGAAGATCAGTATGTTATAATATTTAAATGCAGATATCTATGAACTATTTTTCGTCAAATTTTCTCTTAGAGAAAATTACAATGAAACTTCACGAAAAGAAAATAATTATCAATAATATTTTATATTTGAGATTTGATTGCAATTCTCTATTTCGTTTATTCTAACCGATCATCTATATATATATATGGAGAGCATATTTCATATATTTCAGTGATCATTGGGTGATCAGGCCCCACTATCAAGATATCTATGCCTAACATCCACAATCTTTTTACTAAAATAACAAATTTTTTTTAATCAAACCTAACTTAAAAATCATGTTTTCCCCCCTAAATTTGGAGCCTTCATTATGATTCCAGTCGTCTCATATGATCACTATCAAGCCACGCATCATAAATTCTCCCTTATCTTCATCTTCTTCCTGCAGATTGGTCCAATTTTAATTTATGTAAAATTAAATTTTAATTATTCTTTTTATTTCACTCTTGAGATAGAGATCATAAGGGTGCAAAATTATATTAGAACCACTCACTTCTAGAAAATGAAAATTATATATATTCTTCTCTGATGCAATATGTTGACTAGTGGATTAGTGTGGTTCCTGTCAGAGCAACTAACTCAATTCTGATATTGGATTCACAATCGCTTATCACAATCCACGTACCTCTTCATATTTGATGTCCACGTGAAAGCACGTGAGTTGGTGACTACTTAACCTTCCATGCAGATTTGGATCTGTCACATGGTCATCAACTCCGCTAATGGCTTTGTTTGTTTCTCTGGTAATGCCACAAAAAGCATGTGTCCTGGAGCCTTTGGGAAAATGGAGATTCGGGGATGAAGCAAACTAAAAAACACACACCTCTTTAGAACTACTTTATCCGGAGTATTCATGCATCAACATGTTTATGTTCTAAATGTGCAAATTAAAGCCTGAAGTGCACACACATTTCATGGCCACTTCTTCACCTTCTTGTGGAAGATGCCTGGACCATAAGTAGAAGAAATTATTTCAACAAGAAGAGGGAACTGTAATAAAACAAAGAGACTCAATGGCACGCTGGCAACCATAATAACAGGGAGAAAAGCCCATGAAGGTGATGAGTTATGTTGCCACATGATGATTATTGTTGCGGAAAAGGCTATCAGCATAGTTTTAAGTTTTTAATTAATTATTTTTAAATAGAAAAAATATTTTTTGAAAAAATAGTAGTTAAGATATTATTTTACTCTATAGCATACACTTATTAAAATAATTATTTTTAATAAATAGAAATAAAATTAAATATAAACTATCCACTAAATAAGTCAAATTTGATGAGCTTAGAATGAGTACTGGAGTAGCTTAGAATGAGTATATACTACCCCTGATCTTAATTATAAGACCTCATTTAAAGTCTATAAATGAAGTCTTATAATTATGATCATAGGTAATACTACATTCGGTCCTAATTATAAGAGTCAGTTGACTAATTTAAGGAAATTAATGAAGTAACTTGAGTTAGTTATTTGTCATAAATAGATGTTGTCTTTCCTAAAATATCCTTGCTAAACCAATGTATTGACTGGAACTGTTATTGTTAGAAGGGCTACTTTGGAAAAAAATGTATAAATATGAGAAACAAAGTGGATTAGGGTCTTATATTTAGGACCGAAATAAAAATCAAACAGGATCTTATATTAAAGAGCCGAGGTAGTATAATTTATTTTCAAATTCTATGCAGCATAGCTAGTAGATCATTTATAGCATTTAATTTTCCCCCTGACAATTTTGTTGAGCTATCATCAAAAGCACTCAATAATATAAAGAAAATTTAAACATAAAAAGGGGGTTGATAATCGATATACCTAGCTTTGTACTATATTTGGTTTTTAATATAAGAATTAGTTGACTAATTTGAGAAAATTAAAAAAATTATTAAGTTAGTTATTTATACTAAATTGGTGGTCTTTTCTAAAATACCCTTGTTGATAATGTGTATTAGCAAAAATTACTATTTGATAAAAATATTTAACTTATACAACTACTATAAGTACTACTTTGAAAAAAATAGATAAATATAAATGACAAAATAGATAAGAGTTTTATATTTAGAATCAAATTAAAAATTAAACTAACTCATATTAAAAATTAGAAGTAATATATGAGTTCTCTCCCAAGAGATAAGTTAGAAATAAAGAATGAACCCACTTGTCTTTTGATGTGGCTCCGCAATGCCTTCGACTCATCGACATTCACAAAAATCGGGAAAAAAAATAAATAAGCCCAATGCATCTTCGCTTTATTTTGGGTTTGTTTTCAGTAAGGTTTGTAATTTTTTTTTTAACATGGTTGTATAACTGAGTTCAATTTAAACATTATCGGGGCGATTAAAGATCGTTCGCTTAAAAATATTTTCTCCATTCATATAAATTTATACTCAAGGCCTCATGTTTAAGCACTTAAAACTTCTTTCACTAGAACCAACACATGTTGATTGCCAAGGTGAATTTTATTCTAATTGATTTTTGCAAACTAAAATTAGAATTAAAATTCATCAGTATAATGTAATTTATATTTAAATATGATTTTATTAAAAAAATAGTTTCACGTTAACTTATTTATATGATATATTTTATAAAAACTGAAATTAGAATTAAAAAATAGTGTAGGCGTATGTTCGCCACATTATTTATAATTTATAAATATCATGATTTTTATAAAACTTTACACACATGTTAATTTGTTGATTCATATTAAAGTAGAATTTGGACACAGTGTGCAAAAATAGTTTAAAATGAAAGGATTTATAAATATTGACATTAATGTCTACCCAACATATATCTAGCTTCGTCAGGGTGTAGTTTTTCAGGACAATAATTCAAGTCACAAGACATTAAACTAACAATGCAAAGGATATCACTCTCTCTGGTCCTCAAATATAAAAACCAGCTAGTTGGGATGTTTATTTGAGTTTTAAATATAATGTATTAATTCAAAAAAGAAATTAAAACCGAAGTACCTAGCTAGTTATACATGTTACATTTCCATGAATTTGATGCTTGTATTTACAGCACAATTATATATTTTTTTATTATTTACATATATTATTTTATTGGAGCTAATTTTGTTCAAAATATAGTCGGTTATTAAATATGAACACATATTCTTTTATATATAATTATATAATATATATATATATGGTGTCAAATAAAGTTCATATTTTAATTTCATCACTTTCGATCGTTTTTATGATTCAGACACTCCTAAGAAAATAAACAACAAAAATAAAAATAAGAATAAATTTATAATTAAAAAAAAAGAAGCAAAAAAAAAAAAAAAAAGGGGCCAGAGACAGACACTAGCTGGCGGAAAGCTGCTGGAATTGGACCTACTCTTGAATCGAATTAATGGAATGAGGGAAATTAATTGATCCACAGAAATGATTAGGGAACACTGGGTCCAAAGTCAGAACTACTTCTCAGGTAAAAAAAAAAAAGGGTCAGAACTACTTCTAATATTAACTACCATTCAATGTTTAATTTTGCAGGTGAAACATGTGACGTCACCTATATTTGATTTGATTTGGATATGTTTTTTTTTTCGGCAATTACATGTTTGTTTGAAAAACGCTTACAAATGTTTATAAACACGTCTTACATAAATTGAGATAAAAAATTTTCACATACTTAATTTATATTTTGTAAATCACGATTAAAATATTATTTATAAGTTATTTTCAATAAGTATTATATCAGTATCAAGTAAGTTAGTTTCTAATTATAAAAATTAGTTTGTAGCATGAGTTATACTATAAATTAACTCTCATGCTTAAGATCAGAGGTAGTATTTGATTCCAATTTAAAGTGAGTTCAAAATTAATATTCAATCTTTTTTAGTTTTGAGGTTGGAGTAAAGTCGTCTTTTTTTTTTTTCCTTTTGCCATTATATATCTTTTGTTAAACATGGATCATACCCTTATACAATATAAATCTAAAATATCGGGGGGAATTATTATAAAATGTTAAGAAAGGAATTTAATCATCTAAAATTCCCATAACATACAACTGAAAAGTATGCCATGATAAATTTCAATATAAATTATGACAACAAATTTATACTGCTGAGTTATTATTAGAACTTTTTATAATTAAATTTATTTTTTGAGACCTCATGATAATTATTCCAATCCATTACCCAAAAAAATGAAAATTTTGGTTTCTTATTTTAAAAATAATTGTTTGTTTTTAAAAATAAAGGTCAAAAAACTGTTTGGTAACTTTTTTTAGTTGATTGTTTTAAAAACACAGTAATATTTTTGTAAAAACTAAAAAATAAAGCAATTTTTAGATTTTTTTTATTTTTATCTTTTGTATTTTTTAATTTTTTTGTTTTAGAAAAATTGGAGAAACCTTCTTCCTTTCTTGCCTATGTGATTTTTTATATTCTTTGTTTTAAATATGATTTTTTTAAATAATTATTCAAACACATTTTTTTTCATTCTCAAAATTTTTTTAAAAAATAATTTTATATAATTGTTTTAGGAACAAGAAAATAAAAGAACAAAACAAAGAGCCCTAAGATTTCGGATACGAGTTAGGCTGTTCCAATAAAGCCCAATACGATGTCTTAAATCTTTTCGATTTGATTTGAGCCACACACCTGATATTTATGATTAGATAAAGTGAGAAACTCAATTGGATATGTAAATTGAGGTTTTAATTGTGGAACTAGATTGAGTTCAAACTTTAAGCGTTTATTTTCTAATAGATATATGAAGTGCTCTATCTCTTAACAAAAAAATATTGTAACAGTGAGTTGTAAAGAAATTACTGCCTCTGATCCTAATCCTAAATATGAAATTCTAATCCAATTTATTTATCAAATTTATAATGTTTTCTCCAAAATATAGGGTTTTACATCAAGGAATAGTTCAAATATATATATGATTGTATAAGGTAATTGAGGGAAGTCAACACACATTTGTTGCCAATAAATAATTTAGCTAATTTCCTTACCCTATGTTTGTTACACTTGAGTTAATGCAATTATTCCCTCATTTCTTGTTGAATTTAATCTCTCTTCTGCTAACCATTAGGTCCAAGTAGGTGGGAGCGGCGTGATTTAATGATTTCATTTGTATATTAATCTCCCTCACACAACACACACACGAAAGCATCTAATTTAACTTCTAACCTTGAACCACTGCCATTCTCTTTGCATTTTCAGAGCAGCACCAGGGATGCGGTTAAGTTGGGAAGCAGGAGCCAACTTAGCTGCAGTGTGCAGCAAGTTATCGTGATTCTCGGTGAACATTGCTGCTACCACATTCCTAAAGTGAAAGTCACAAAGAAGGTTGAAAACCTCAACTTGACGACATTCAAAAGCATTGAAGAAAGCATGCCCTTTTTTTTTTTTTGAGAAAAAGTGACCATTGAGATTAATTTTGGGTTTGCTGTTGATATCTTAAACAAAAACTCAACATTTCCTAATTTAGCCGCCGTCAACAGTGCTTTTTGCAATCATAGGTTTTTTATCTTCACTCAAAAATTTTAGATTCTTACAAACCGGGTACAGTATTTCAGTTGCTCATGAATGTTGCAATTTCAGCTTATGTATTTCCTTCATTCCTGGACAATTGGTAACTCAAATATAACTTAATACTCCTCCGATTCTAAATATAAGATCCTTTTTGTAGTGTAATTTACATACAAAATATCTTATATTTAGGACCGGAGAAATATTAGTCAAGCATAATCATGACAACGAAAATCTTAAGAGCAACTCCTTTAATTTTTTGGGAATTTCTGAGCTACATACCAGGCAAATTATAAAGGAGGGAGGTGATCAACTATAGTAGATTTAGCCCTATTGAGATGGAATTTTATCAGCCTTTCATTCAAAAGGATTACAGACACATTATATGCATGTGAAGGTCTATCTTTTTCTTGCGTTGCACAACAGTTAGGTTCAACTTAAATGCGAGCAATTAGCATCTTATGCATAAGATATGATTTTTTATTTTCAAATTTCATATTTTGACGTACCTGATTTTCATGTATGATTAATAAAATAAAATTTCTTACATCTTTTGATATAAATGTTCTATTAAATTTGCAATATTATTTGATTTCGTCTTCCAATCAGCTGATAGAGAGTATTATATTGTTGTACCTTCGGTTCTGTTACTCATCTTGTCTTCTTGTTGCATGCCTACACAAAAATGATTAGTGGCCATTGTCGATCGTATTTTGATATCTTCCACCAATGAAGTGATAAAAGAAATGGAGAAACATTAGCTTCTTCAAATAGTGAAAGTGATAAAATTAATAACTAGAAGGACAAGTAAATTGTGTGAAGCTATTCGAATTTTGTGAAGCTATCATGCGCAAACAAATAAGTTTTAAATATATAGATTTCATGATAAAATTAATATGGCTATTTTGAAACGAGCATGCTCAAGCAAATATTGATGTAATGAGACTTTGTCTAGATACTTTAGGCAGAGATAATCTACTGATTTTTTTTTTGTTTTTGGATTTGCCAGACATTTGTCTGTCATGGCACTTTCTTTTGTAGTAGTTGAAAAGATATGTTTGTAGGTATGGCTACTCTGTTTTTCAGGATTTCATGACAGATCAAGGAATCTCTGTTTCTCCACAAGCTTATGTTCAAGAGCTTTTAAGATATTTTAAAATGCAAAGCTGCAGGCCTAAGGATACTCCTTTGGTAGTCAATAAAACATTATCTGAATGTGATGAAGAAGATATCAAGGCTGATGCATCGAGGTGTGAGTATAACAGTGCTGTTGGGAGCTTGCTTTGCCTGACTTCAACAAGGCCTGATGTGATGTTTGTAGCATATTTATCATCAATATTCATGCAATAACTAAGTGAGGTGCATTATGTAGCTGGTAAAAGGGTGCCGAGGTATTTAAAAGGCACATAACAGGTAGCCCTGTTATAGACTCCAAGTTAATTGGATATGTGGATAGTGATTGGGCTGGAAGCTTAGATGATGGAAAGAGTACATCAGGTTATACGTTTTCTCTTGGTTCTAGTATGTTTTGCTGGAATTCCAAAAAGCAAGAGGTCGTGGCTTAATCATCTGCAGAAGTTGAATATGCAAACCAAGCAATTCGGTTAAGAAAGATGTTGACAGATTTGGGTCTGGAGCGAGCTGAAGCTACTCAAATATTTTGTGATAGCAGATCAGCTATTGCAAGAAACCCTGTGCAGCATGGGAATACCAAACACATGAAGGTCAAATTTTATTTTCTCAGAAATGCTGAAAGGGAACAAGAAATATGTCTTGTGCATTGCAGTTCCGAAAAGCAAGTTGCAGGCATAATCACCAAAGCTTTGCCTAAAGACAGATTTTAGGAGCTTAGAAGGAAGCTTAGAGCCCCTAGACAAAGTCTCAAGGAGGAGTGTTGATGCAATGAGACTACCTTAGGCAAAAGTATTCTGCTGATTTTTTGCTTCGACTTTGCAAGGCCTTTGGTTTCTTTTGTTGTAGTTGAAAAGATTTTACAAGATTTTTTATTCCTGTTGTCATGTCATATCAGTCTAAGATATGCTTTTAGACCTGGATAGTATTTTGAAAAAGCTGATATATTAGCCAGCTATTGTTAATGAAATGTTCGTTCTCTCACTTTTTTTAGTTCAGTTCCAAGCTCTTTTCTTTACAGAATATACCATGATGAAAACGAGATTATAGTTAAAATAACTTGAGCTTCAATACCATTACTCTCATCATCATAATTCAATACTTTGGCTTGTATATAACTGAAAAGAGCATGTAAAAGATTGAAGGGATAAAAGGAAAAAAACAGACATTTAAAAGAGTGACATGCACTAACAGTAATAAACCCATTGCTTCCAGAAGTGAAGTTGACTTTTGTTGAGAGAATCAGAAAGATAGAATGCAATGTTCTCAGTTGTTAAGTATCCAAAATCAGCAGCAAAAATCAGCTCTTCACATCGTTGAAGCACATCCAAGGCAATATCTATTCATATATCATAATCACTTAGCATATAAGATGGAATATAAAAAAAAACAACATGAACCCGCAGAGAGAAAAGAATGAAAATGAAACATATCTATAGTGATTTGTTGACATATTGTAAGTTGTATTACCAAGATCTCCAGTGAGAAAACAGACTCTGAGAAACGAAGGGCCCAAAGGGCCATTTTCTGGTTTGAAGACTTGCAAAGGAGTAACAGAATAGAGATAAAGTCCCATCTCATAGAGGCCAACATGAAAAGCCAATGTAACAGGAATCCATTTAAGCTGTCCGTTTCGAATAGAAAGTGCATTGCTATTTTTATCAACCAAGCATTTCGCTATTGGAATGATTCCCCTGTGTGATGCAGCAATTCCAAGTGGAGTATAGCCATGAGCATCAAGTTTTTGAAGGTATTCTTATGGAACTAATCTCACCAATTCCTCTACAATGCTCAAATGCCCAAACTTTACAGCCATGTGGGGAGATGTTTCGCCTATTGAAGCCACAAGTTCTTGTTTCAAGGCCCTAGGATGGTGATCAATGAATTCTTTCGCAGCAGGCCAGTTGTTCTCAGATATAGCCTTGTACAAATTAGCCAAATCAAAACATATTGCCTCTGTCATCTCTGTAAGACACAAATACGCACAGAGATTGTATAACTAAGACGAAGAATATGTGTGCGTGCATGCGTGTGTAGAGAGAGAGAGAGAGATTAGCTAAGTTAACCACTTTCTATTACCTAATTACTCTATTAACCCATTCAAACCAATCTTTGTTCCGTTTTTGTCGTTCTGAACCTATCTCGTTAAAATTGGGGAGCTCTGCCTCATGTAAGTCAACGTAAAGGTCTTGTTGGAGATGGTGATACTCTTTGTATAGTGCCTATGGGTTTGAAATTTGTAGCTAGCAATTTATTGATGGACAGTATTTTGTTGAAAGGAGCAGAGATTGGACACACTTACTAGTACGGGAATAGCGAGAAGAGAGAGAGAGAAGAGACTGGTTCTTTTATTATTCCAACAGTATTACACGTGGGGTTATTTATAATCCTCCACATTTGTTAGAAAGTTAACTACTATACTTGAATCAGTTACACTTGTTATTTCCTTTCGCCACGTAACAATACTCCCCCCTAAGAATCATCCTTGTCCACAAGGATTGTATTAGTTGGAGACGTGACTGTAGAAATATCAGGAAAATGCTGCTGTATAAAGGTAAGGTCTTCCCAGGTGGCATCTTCAGGGGTAGCATGCTTCCACTGAATGAGAATCTGAGTAACAGGTAAGTTGGATCGCTTCACAATTCTTCGCCCCAAAATAGCCTGAGGTTCTAAGATAAACTGCCCTTTATCGTCTTGCAGAGGCAAGCTAGTAGTCACAGGAGCACCTTTGCCAACATATTTTTTTAAGAGAGATACATGGAATACTGGGTGCATGCGAGTGGAAGCTGGCAATTGAAGTTCATAAGCCACTTGACCCACCCGTTTGAGCACCTTAAAAGGTCCAAAGTAACATGCAGCCAATTTGTGTAGAGCCGAGTTGGTCAACAGATTCCTCCTAAAGGAATGAAGCTTGAGGTACACTAGATCACCGACATTAAAAACCCTCTCAGATCTGTGAGTATTTGCTTGCTGCAACATTCTATGCTGGGCTTTATGAAGGTGACTCTTAAGTAGCTGAATAGTGAGCTCTCTCGAAAGACAAATTCAGTCCACAAGCTCATTATTAGAATCTCCAGCAATGTAAGGCAAATGAGTGGGAGGAGGGATACCGTATACTACTTCAAAAGGTGTCATACCTATTGCAGAATGGTAGTTGGTATTGTACCATAATTCTGCTAAAGAAAGCCATTTTCCCCATTGCTTAGGGAAGTCTCCTGTCATACAACGGAGGTAGCACTCCAAGCATCGATTAAGCACCTCGGTTTGGCCATCCGACTGAGGGTGATAGGCAGAAGAATACTTTAGATTAACGCCATATAAGCGAAAAGTTCCTTCCAAAACTTCCCACAGAAAATGGGATCACGATCAGTTACTATAGATTTAGGGAAGCCATGTAATTTCACCACATTATCCATAAAGAGAAGAGCTACATCAGAGGCAGTATAAGGATGTTTCAATGCCATAAAGTGAGCAGCCTTGCTGAATCGGTCAACAACAACTAAGATAGTTGATTTAGAATAGGACTTAGGTAACCCACTGATAAAATCCATGGATAAATCAGTCCAAATGTGTTCTGGGATGGGTAAAGGCTGCAACAATCCAGGGGAAGCAACATTTTCAGATTTAAACCTCTGACATATTGTACAAGCTCTAATAAATTCCCTGACATCACGTTCCATACCCTTCCAATAAAAAACAGAAGAGAGCCTTTTGTAAGTAGGTGTCACTCTAGAATGGCCACTAACAAGATTGGAATGAAAGAATTGCAGAAGTTCATCCCTTAATCTTCTATCTACACCTACTACCAGTCGGCCACAGCGCTTGAGCAAATCATGTTGCCAGGTAAATTTAGAGTGAGATAAAGGATCTTTTTTGAGATCCTCAATGAGTTGCTGTAGTTGATCATCTATGAGCCATGATTGTTGGACTTTTTCATGCAAGTCAGTAGCAACATGTGTAATGGCTGACAAAGAACCTTCAAACTTCCTGGATAATGCATCCGCTGCTAGGTTATCTTTGCCCTTAGTATAGACAATCTCATAAGTAAGACCCTAAAGTTTGTTAAGCCATTTCAGTTGATCTGGTGAAACCGATTTCTGCTCTAAGAGGTGTTTCAATGGCAAATGGTCAGTCTTAATAGTGAAAGGCTGACCCACTAAATAGGAACGCCATTGTTTAACTGCAAAGATAATCGCCATAAGTTCTCGTTCATATGCTGATAGAGCTTGCTTCCTCTTACTTAATGGTTTGCTAGCAGAGGCAATCGGGTGGTTCTTCTGTGACAGCACTGCCCCCATTCCTGTACTAGAGGCATCAGCCTCAACAATGAATCTCTCTTGGAAATTAGGAAGCGCTAAAACTGGGGTAGAAACAATAGCATTTTTCAAGGTAAGAAAAGCTTCATTAGCTTCAGCAAACCATAGAAAAGGTTCACCTTTTTTGAGTAAGGCAGTTAAAGGTTGACATATGTTACCATAATTCTTCACAAAACGTCTATAGTAACCAGTAAGACCCAAAAATCCTCTAACAGCTCGCACATTTGTAGGGGTAGGCCAGGATGATACTGCTGTAATATGTTTAGGATCAACTAAAACTCCCTTGACTGAGATTAAATGGCCCAAATATTCTACCTGGGTAGCAGCAAAGGTGCATTTACTGGCCTTAGCAAATAACTGATTATCGCTGAGAAGCTGCAAAGTATGAGAAAGATGGTCTAGATGAGAGTCCCAAGAATTGCTGTAGACCAAGATGTCATCAAAAAATACAAGTATAAATTTTCGTAGGAAGGGCTTTAAAACACTATTCATTAAAGCTTGAAACGTGGCTGGGGCGTTAGTGAGTCCAAAGGGCATGACTAAAAACTCGTATAACCCTTCATGAGTGCGAAAAGCTGTCTTATGAACATCAGCATCATACATACGCACTTGATGATAGCCCGCCCTCAAATCAAGTTTGGAAAAATAAGCAGCACCTTGTAGTTCATTCAACAGTTCCTCTATTAATGGAATAGGAAATTTATTCTTAATAGTATGGTCATTTAACTTGTAGTAATCTACACAAAACCGCCAGGATCCATCTTTCTTTTGGACCAACACAATAGGAGCAGCAAAAGGGCTATGACTTTGCCGGATAATCCCATTAGAGAGCATTTGCTGTACCTGACGCTCAATTTCACCCTTCTGAACAGGGCCGTAGCGGTATGGTTTACAGCTAATAGGGGCTTCAGGGTGGAGATGTATTTGATGATCACAAGGGCGCGAAGGAGGAAGTGACTGCGGCTCCTCAAAAACATTGCTAAACTTAACCAAAATATTCTGCAACTGGTCTTTCTGTTCCTCTGTCAACTTAGAATTTTCTGAAACACTCATTAGCTTGCCATCAGCTTCAAAAGAATTACATACCAGGAAAATGTGTTTAGCTAATGACATATTCGCTTCTTGTAACAAGACCTCAGACAAAGCTGAGTTCAGAGGAGTACTTGCTGTTCCTGTTATCTCAAAGAATTTATCATCAAAGGAGAAAGCCATATAGCCCTTGTGCAAGTCTAAAATAATCCGGCCTAATTTTTGAAGCCATTGAACTCCAAGAATAACATCAAATCCTGCCAAATCCATTACTAGAAATTCATCAGAGAAGTTATGATCGACCATGGACCATGTTAACGGTTGACAAAAATGTTTGATAGTTAAGCGTCGTCCCCCTGCCACAGCAACTCTCATGCCAGGGCGCTCTTGAATGGGAAGGTGTAACCTCCTTACCAAAGTAGCATCTACTACATTGTGGGTACTACCTGTGTCAATGAGGATGGTGACACTGTTTCTTAATAAGCCCCTGAATCTTCAGGGTGGAGCACCCTTCGCGACCTTCCACAGGGTTCATTGTTCTGTCAACCTTATCTAACTCCATGAGGGTATCTAAGTTGTCTGAAGCATCCAAAAAATCATCCTCATTATCCTCCGGTACTATGACCATCATAACCTGAGATTCCTTACACTTATGCCCCATATAATACTTGTCATTGCACCAATAACACAAGCCCTTTTTTCTTCAATCTTCCATTTCTTTCTTACTTAAAGTCATGGCTGCTTTCTTGGAGACAGAAGTACCAGAAGAAGTAGAAGAAGCAGACAAAGTTTTTGGGGATGAAGTGGAATTAAAATTCTTGGCAGAGGACGTACCAGTGACCAACGAAGACGGAGAAGTGACAAACGAAGATCGTCGATTAGCAAAACTAGATGAAGGTGCATGAAGATATAGAGCTTCCAGAGTACGAGCTTGAATTCGCGTCATTTGCATCATGCTTGCTAGTGTGGTCGGTTTGAAGGCATCGACCAAAGATTGAATATCTGACCGCAAACCTCCCAAGAAACAATCCATGGCCACCGACTCAGGAATGTCTACCTCAGCAAGAAAATCATCGAATTCTTCAATGTAATCATCAACAGATCCGGTCATGCAGAGTTTCTTGATTTCGACCATGGCATTAATGCTACGCACATTCGAGAATCGTGCCTCCATCTCTCGAAAATACTCATTCCAGGATAATTCTGCCTCCGACTTCTTCTTGATGAAGTTCAAGTGCCATTTCAGAGCCTTCTTCTCCAAATGGATGCTAAGCAATCGGATTCTATGCTCCATCGGTGTATTGTCAACGGCAAAGAATTGTTGGCAGCGGTACGCCCAACCCCTAAAATCCGTACCATCAAAACGAAGGAATTCGATCCGGCTATTTCTTGTTGGAGGAACATATGTTGACGCCGATGGTGATCCAAAGGTGCCGAAAAGAGGAGGATTTTGGGGACGATTGGGAGTACCCAAAGAACTACCGGCCTGGTTGTGACCAGTCGAAGCCATCCCTGTGAGCTTAGTCGCCAAATCCCCAATGCAAGCTTCAATACGAGCAATTGAGCCCTTGAGATCCGTGATGTCAGCTGCATTTTGATTCAATCGAAGGCGTGTTTCTTCCACTGCTGCAACATTATGCTCAAGTCGCTGCACAATAGTTGAGAATCGGTCCGTTGATCATGTCTCCGGCATGGCACCGAAGAGATGGCTCGATACCAAATTGGTACGGGAATAGTGAGAAGAGAGAGAGAGAAGAGACTGGTTCTTTTATTATTCCAACAGTATTACACGTGGGTTATTTATAATCCTCCACACTTGTTAGAAAGTTAACTACTATACTTGAATCAGTTACACTTGTTATTTCCTTTCGCCACATAACACTTACCAATAGAATTCCCTTTTTACGGCTGACTGATTTGAAACGCTGAAACCGTAAGTAAAAGGCTTAGCCTTCTTTAGCAAATTATGATTATATATGACTTGTTCATAGATATTTTTGTTCATTTCTTGTCCATTTGGGTTGACTTTGTTTGTTCCATGTTGGCGCGCGTAGATTGAGATATTTCGTCTTCTCTACTTGCTGCTAGTTTCTGCGCTCTACCCAAAACCAAAAAAAAAAAAGTAATAACTATTTCCTCAAATTTTAAATATTAGAATTAGTTGAGGTTATTTTTAGTATTAAAAGTAAAATTTCTATTCTTTGGTATTCTTCAGATTTTCAAATGTGAGGGGATTTGAGTCATCAGATAAAATTATTGGATAATATATGTAATAAAGGTAAAGTGAAAGGTGCATAAATATTAGAATATTAAGATTTACTCCCCCTTATTAACGCCTGTTTTCGCCACAAAACAAACAAAAAAAAGAAGGACAAAAGAATGTGAAATTATCATCCAAGGAAAAAAAATTCTTCCTAATCTTGATTACCTTACGCGGTTTCTTGGATTCCACTCGAAAAAGATACTTTCACGTGAATTAAGATAAAATAAAATGGGTCAACAAAGTCATTAATAAATTTTTTTCTAAATTTACCTTTTGCTACAAATTATTATTACTCATGTAAATATCTTTTCACTAGCTCCCCCATATTTGTCATAAGGTTAGGTTTGAAAAAATTTATACTTTTAAATCACATTCAATGATATAGTTGTCATTTATTGATTTATGTGAATTAGCTTGTTGGCCCTTTATAATATGAACCAAAGTGAGTATTCTTGACGAGATATGAAAATAAATATTTATGATTTTATTATATGTTAGGATATTTGAATTATTTAGATTTATTATCATTTTAGAATTTATTTTGATTTATTAGTATTTTAGTATATATTTTTGTTATTAGGATTAGTTGTTATTATTATTTCATTTTTTAATTATTTTAGTATAATTAAATTTAAGGTTTTCATTGTATGATAGGCTTTGAATATTAAATTAGATTACATTTATCGTACTTTCTTGTTTTCTTTCCTCACTCTTCCTTTCCCTATTCTATTCTTCCTTTCTGTCTTTTCTTTTCCTCTCTAGATCTCTTCTCTTTCTCATTTTCTCTTCTTGTTTTACATCAACTTTTTATCTTCTATTAAACCCGTCAAACCCATGGACCCTTTCCTACGGACTCTAGCTGTATAATTTCTTTTGTTTTATATATAATTGATTGTTTTATATATATATATATATATATATAAAAGAATTCATCTTCGTCAATGAAATTACAACTAAGTGTAGTTATTATAATAAACAAACTCATTATTAGAAGGCAAGCTCCCTTATAAGTGAAAATTCACAAATTTAATCCTGCTTATAAGTTCAGGCCGTTAGTATTTGCCAAAAAAAAAATTATTAAAAGGTAAGCCAGAAAATGAGAAAGTTGATAATCATAGAGTGCACTCGATAGATATAACAACCAAACAAAACATACTCATTCAACCATGGATAATCTCAAGTAGTCTTCCATCACACATATACACAGGAACAGCAGCTAACATAATTGCAATACATAAGAACAAGCTCCTCGTCATCAAGCATTACAACTTCTGACTGAACCTGTTTTTATTCATATATAACTTATGACAATACGCACATGAGGACTTGAATTGAGATTCAAATCCCACGATATACCCACCATATGTATATCTCGATGGACAGGCTTGAAGCTAGAGGGCAAGATGAGAACCTACGTCTCTGACAACATCAGTAGCGAACTTTGTGAGAGTGTGAGGATCAGGAATGTGACCTTTCAGCTTCTCATATTCCATGGTGACGTGCTCCAAACTCCCTTTGTCCTTTGGAGTTGCTTGCAGTGTTATGTCCATGCTCTTGAAATCCTTCAGGATATCTCCCTCCACAACTCTGAAAGTGATTGGGTTCTTGCTCGCATCTACGGCATGGATCTTCTCCTTAGCCACACGGTTTTTCCCTTCTGTTAATTCATCACAATACGAGTTCAGTATCACGTTCAAAGGGAAGCATATTAATTCTTTGATCTTGTATGGTAAAAATGAAAAGGAAAATGACGACTTGGCACCTTATAAGAAGAATAAAGCAGAAATCACTACGATGTCCCGAAGAAAGAATATGATTACCACAAGGTCCAAATCACAAGTAAGCAGCATAGATCTTGTCATATTTTCGGTACCGAAACTTGTCATTCACTTATTATGAGATTTTTTCGTAATTATGTTCCTTCCCAATAAATGACAACGAAGGACATCATTATTGACTCGGATCGGAAATAACTGCAACTCAGTTATAAATCGTGAGGGCTCAATCAGAAGCAGCACTTCACAGTTCAAAGTGTCGTTTTCCCAGAAGAAAACCAGAAGTACCGACGAGAAAGTGCACCTACCTTACACACACACACACACACTCTCTCTCTCTCTATATATATATATATATATATATGTGCATAAATAAGTAGTTGAGTACTTACCATGGACATAGTATCAGGTAACGACAGACCGGAGCTTGCCCCAGTTTGCATCTGTAACAGCATGTTGAATGTTGGCAGGAGAAATATTGGGAATGTGGTGTGGCTTGGAGATCCACAATTCATGAAACTTGTCTGCAGAAGCATCAATGTGAACATCAACTCCCACCTTCCCAAATAACTGTTCCTCATGATCGTCCTGTCCTTGTGTGAGGTGTGAATCAATTTCTCTGCTAACCTCAGATGCGAGCTGCATCAGAGAATGAGGATCTGGGCTTTGTCCCTGAAGCTTTTCGTACTCATAAGTCCAGTGAACCACACTTCCCTTCTCCTTTGGAATGGCTTGAATTGTGGCTTTGTAGCTCTTGAGATGTTCAAGGACATCGCCTTCTGTTATCTTCAAAGTGATTGAGTTCTTTGCTGGGTCTATGGCTTCAATCACAGTCTTGGCCACGCAGGTCTTCCCATCTACGTGCAGTCACAACTAATATCAGTCATTTGATCTGATAATATATATATATATATATATATATTATATCATATATATAGTGAGGCTTATTCAATCTCGAAAATGAACGAAAATCATCAATAAAAAAAAAACTGTCGACATGATAGATAAATTAAAATTTAGCTTACCAAGAACATAATTCCAGACAAGGACAGAGCCAACCTCTCCGAAACGACCTTGATGCTTAGTCACAGCCTTGACTTTCCCAGGAGTAATGTTGGCAATGTGATGAGGATTGCTGCTGAACATTTCATGAAACTTCTCAGCAGAAGCATTAAGGTGAACATCTGCTTCAAGCTTCCCGAATAAGTGAGCCATCTTTCTTTCTTTTCTGTTTGTGGTGATCGATATATAATGCAAACCCTAATTCACATGCACAACGAAGGCTTAAGCCCTTTATACAGGAAATTTGAGGTGGTTCGAAGGGTCCGTATGTAATAAATATCAACAGCAAGTAGTCCCCATGACCTGCTTTGCAATGAATATTTTTCCGTCGTTTTCTTTATAAATGTAGTCTATTTTAGATTAATTTTAATATTTTACATATATGGTATTGCCAGATCTTAGGCGTCATTAATATCAACATGAATTATTGCACCCGAGGTGGTTGAGCTCATGAGGTGTTCTACTAAACATCTGACGATAAAAATTTTGAATAAAATTTTATCCTTTAATTTATTTGAATCGTTCAGGTTTATCTAAAACTTATTATTCATAGAAAAAATTAGTATGAATACCTTAAACTCATTAGATTTGGACCATTCAAATTAAATCTCATTTGAACAGTTCATATTTTAAATTTTTAATTAATTATTTTTAAATAGAGAAAAATATTTTTCAAAAAAATAGTAGTTAAGACATTATCTTTACTCTATAGCATATACCTATTAATATAATTATTTTAAATAAATAAAAATAAGAAATTAAATCTAAACTATCCACTAAATAATTCAAATTTGATGGGCTTAGAATGAATACCGGAGCAGCTTAAAATGAGTATATACTACTCCATGTCCTAATTATAAAACCTCATTATCTTATAATTAGGACAAGAGATAATATAATTTAGGGGGAATTACAATCAAGTCCCACAGAAGAGAAATAATTATCAAAAAGTCCCAATAACAACCTCAACAGCTTATAATAACAAGTCCTATATTGAGAATGACAACCTCTGGGACTTGTTTTTCAATTGTTTTCCTTGCTTGGGATCTCATTATAATTCTCCCTATAATTTATTTTCAAATTCTATGCAGCATAGTTAGTAGATCATTTATATCATTTAATTTTTCCCCTGACAATTTTGTTGAGCTATCATCAAAAGCACTCAATAATATAAAGAAAATTTAATCATAAAAAAAGGGGTTGATAATCGATGTACGTTGCTTTATATTATTTTCAGTTCTTAAAATAAGAGCTAGTTAACTAATTTGAGAAAATTAAAAAAATTTGTTAAATGAGTTATTTGTACTAAATTGATGTTATCTTTCTTAAAATACCCTTGTTAAGAATGTGTATTAGTGAGAACTGCTATTTGATGAAATATTTAACTTATACAACTACTATAAGGACTACTTTGAAAAACATAGATAAATACAAAAGATAGAATAGATAGAAGTTTTATATTTATTATTAAATTAAAAATTAAACTAGTCTCTTATATTAAAAATTCGAAGTAATATATGAGTTCTCTCCAAAGAGATAAGTTAGCAATAAAGAATGAACCCACTTGTCTTTTGATGTGGTTCCACAATGCCTTCGACTCATCGACATTCACAGAAAAAGGGTTAAAAAAAAAAAAAACCCCAATGCACCTTCGCTTTATTTTGGGTTTGTTTACATTGAGGTTTGGATTTTTTTTTTTTACATGGTTTTATAACTGAGTTAAATTTAAACATTATCGGGGCGATTAAAGATAGTTCTCTTAAAAATATTTTCTCCATTCATATAAATTTAAACTCAAGGCCTCGCGTTTAAGCAATTAAAACTCCTTTCACTAGGACCAACACATGTTGGTTGCCAAAGTAAATTTCATTCTAATTGATTTTTACAAACTAAAATTAGAATAAAAATTAATTAGTATAATGTAATTTATATTTAAATATTATTTTATAAAAAAATAGTTTCACGTTAACTTATTTATATGATATATTTTATACAAACTGAAATCAGAACAAAAAATAGTCTGAGGGTACGTTGGGCCACGTTATTAATTTATAATTTATAAATATCATGATTTTTATAAAATTTTACAAACATGTGAATTTGTTGATTCATATTAAAGTAGAACATTGACACAGTCTGTAAAAATAGTTTAAAGTGAAAGGATTTATAAATATTGACATTAATGTCTACCCAACATATATCTAGCTTCGACAGGGTTTAGTTTTTCAGAACAATAATTCAAGTCACAAGAAATTAAACTAACAATGCAAAGGATATCACTCTCTCTGGTCCTCAAATATAAAAACTAGCTAGTTGGGACGTTTATTTTAGTTTTAAATATAATGTATTCATTCAAAACATAAATTAAAACCGAAGTGTTTTATTATTTTTGTTGATCAAGCATGCTGTAATTGGGATAACTGCACTATATGAAGCGGCTATAGCAAGTGGAGTATTGTCATCATAAGCATCGCGTATTTCCAGATATTCTTCTGGACTAATCTCACCAACTCCAATACTATGCCCAGATGCCCAAATTTTGCAGCCACATGAAGAGGTGTTTCGCCCATTGAAGTTGCAAAATCTACGTTCAGTACCTCTGGATGGCCATCAATGGATGCTTTTGCAAGCCACCAGTTGTTCTGAGCTATGGCCTTGTACAGAGTACTCATCTCTGATTCTTCTGCCTCTGTTAACACTGTAATCACCACTTCATTAATTAAATGCTAAGGAATCATAAATATGATTTGTCCGACACGCATAGACTAGGAGGGCAATGAGAGAGCTGTTAGTGGCCTTACAAACAAAGAAGGACCATATTTTGAATAGATTATATTTTCTGTAGATAACTCTCTTGTTAGATAGTCTCCTTTTTCATTAATGAAGTATGAGACACCAACTACTCCTGGTCCTATTTAAAAAGTATTTTTAACATATTTTACACAAACTAAAAAAAAAACCTTAAACTGTATTAATTCTTTATTAAAATATAACAACTTTTTAACTCTATTCCTATTTAATGTATATGCTTTTAAAAAAAAAAATAATTATCTACACTATACTAAATAAAATGTTGTTAACCTTATAAAATTCATGTTATATCAGCATATTTTGTAACACTCCAAATTTTCTGACTTATAAAAAGCAAAAATGAGAAAATTTATTTAAATTATTTAGTGCCTAAATAAATTGGGAAAGAATATGGAATATGAATTTTGAAGATTTAGAAATATTTTGGAAAAGTTTATTCCCCAAAAAGTGCCTTAAATAATTTTAAAGTTATTTTTTAGAGCAAAAATGAGTTAGTTTATTAGAAAATTCTAAGAAAAATAGCTAGGAGTTGACTTTTGACCTGAAATTTTTTAGAGAAATTATTTTATGGGTCAAAGAAGTTAATGGATAATATAAATCCATGTAAAATATTACAGATTAATTCCTGGGTTTATCTTATAATTTCAAAATTATAGAGGAAGGATGAAATTAAAAGAAAGCATTGAGTGTAAGGGTAAAATGGACATTTCATTTTTACTCCCACATCACGCGCGTGCTCTCTCATCATTTAACATCAGATAACACTCTCTTCCTCCTCATTTTCACTCTGCCACTCGAAAGAAAAGGGAGAGAAAGTCGAGAGAGAGACCAGAGGAAACGAGAGTGGCGGAGGAGTAGCGGCGTTGGGGATCGGAGGTATTTCTGATGCATGTAAATCGATCAAACTATCAAGGTGAGCCTCCTGATCAATCTCCCACCATTTTCTTTTCCGTTATCTGCATGGTTTGGCTGTAATGGAGGAGATGGGGTAATGAGGGAAAATGGAGGAAAGAAGAGGAGGACCGGTTGGTTCGTGTCCTATGGCAAGAATGAGGTATGTGATCTTGGTTTTTGAGCTTGCATGTCAATTTTTGGCTCTGTTTAGAGGGTGGCCGAACAGGGGGTCAAGGTTCTGCAAGTTTGAGTTACGTTGTTGCATGCCTTCCTTCTTGCCTCTTCCGTGAGAATGTGGATCATAGTATATGTTTCTGTTTCATTGGTGTCAGATTCATGGAGCCAAATGGGGAAAATTTGAAACTGATATATATAAATATATAAGTATAATGTATTGCATGTTAATTTTCGGTTAAATGTTGTTTTTCCTCCTCTGTTTTGGCTGCTAAAAACAGAGGTCATTGTTGCTGGTTTAAGAGGAGAATGGGTTGTGTTAATGGAGTGTGTTGAATGGTTTGCATGTAGTTTTTTTTTTTTAACTCTGTTTACGATTACCGAAAACAGGGACCATAATCGCTATTATAATGTTGTCGGATTTATGGGGTAAAGGAAAGATTGATAATATATACACATATATATGCTGGTTTTTGCCGAGAGTTTTGGTGTTGAGTACCCTTTGGTTGGTGTTCTGTGTTTGGGCCGAAAGGGAATGAATCTAATATTTATATATATATATATATATATATATCCATGCGTATATATGCTCGGTTTCTAGATACAGTTGCTGCCCCTATGTGTTAGAAATTGATTCCTCAAATGCTGGAATAATTGTAAAGATCTGGAATTTCCAGATTTGAAGAGTAGGCCGAGGGATTGTTTGATTTCGGGTTCTTTGGAATTAAAAGTTAAGAAATGGAAGAGAGTTGGATAGTAAACTATGTGAAGCTTAATGTTCAGGTTCTAAATACTTAATGATTATTTTGCGTGACTAAACTATGCTTACAGATTTAAAATAAAGACTCTAATGTGGTTTTGGAAAGTGAATATAATTTTTGAACCTGTGATCATGCGTTAATATATAAGCATATATGTATATGATTTTGGAGGTTGCACAGGTGAATCTATGGTTGGGATTAATTGGGTGGTGATGGCCGAAGGATTAAGGGAAAAATTGTGTTTGAAATTTAGAAAGAATTAAACTTGACTTGTGATTTGATGTTACTGGGGAAAAAGGAGAAGAGAAATCAAATAGGAAAATAGCTACATAATAGGTACAAGATGTGAATGTGATAATAGAAAGATATTTGTTGTCAATTGGTGAAGAAAAGAAACTGTTGTTTCTTTAGAATATAAGTGTTAATTGAAGTTAAATGAGGATTAAATTAATTTACATAAATATGTATATACATCTCTTTAGTTTTTCCATGACAACCAACCACTTGATAAAAGTGGAGCCGGATTTAGAAAGGAGGAGGACATGATGTTGTCCTTAATAAAAATAATATTTTTTTAACTAAGATGAGCAGTTGCTAAGTAAAGTAACTATATGGGTTGAGATAAGGAAGAAAGCCTTCCAAAGAAAATAGTTTAAATAAGAAAAATTATCCAAAATGACCAACTACTACATAAAAGGTAGAGATTAAAGAAGATTTGGGATTTAAAGAGTTATTTAATTTATGAATTACAGTTAGATCAAATATTAATCTACCCTTACAAATATAATAGGTTTTGATATCTACTCAAGTCTACCAAAGAAATGAAAGAAGAAGAAATTTGTAAGTTTTGGTTTGGAGGGAAGCTGACGAGGTAGTAGTTCTTTCCCATCTTACACTTGTGTATAATTGTTGCATGTCTGTTTGTGCCATATTGCTATTTTAAAGCATGAGAACATGTAATGTTTAATTCTTTGCATGGATTATTTAGCCATGATCATGTGTATCTGATAGATATGGGGTAATATCTACCAATTATTTGCACATTATTTATTCAACTTGTCTATCTGTCATTACGCATAAATGCTTAACTACATTAGCTTGCAAGGTTATGTTCCATTTTGGCTTGTTTTGCATGCTTTGTGTAATCTGCACATTTGTTTGATGGAAATTACTACTACGAAGGTTCTTTAGAATCTCACCCTTTCATCTATGATGAACATCGAAGGCTAGTAGCTTGAAGGATAAGGAGGTTGTTTAAGAGGAAGGTGAGCTGATTGAAGAGTAGAGATGTCTGCTGTATTTTGTATATATACTTAGCAAATTATTTTGATAGTTTAATTAATTACTCTTTTATATATATGTTATATATGCAAGTAGTCAGTACTTGCTATGTATAGATATAATCATGTAACCTCTATCAGGAGGCGTGCACTGCCGAAAGCAGGTAAGTATCATCAACCGAGATGGCCATTATATTTTAATGTATTATTGGTAGTTCATATAAGATTTCATGGTATGAAATCATTCTAGGTGATAATAGATTAAATTGAAAGGAATGGTTGTTTGTGAATCACTCGTTAGTCATTTTGGAAGTTGAATTATTTAGACAATGAATTTCAATATTACTTCTAGGTTTGACTCTTGGAAACAAAATTGGTTCAGTTTTTGCCAGGATAGAAACTTGGCTCTTAGTGGTTTGAAGTTAAATAAAACGACCCAATTAGTATATAGAAAGTTGGGTGTTGCACATTTTCCCTTATGATCATACTTTTGGTGAATTAATGCATATTTAAAAGTATTTTTGATAAGAAAATGTGCATAGTTGATATTTGGGTTAAAGTTAGGATTTATGGTTCATTGTTAATATTTTGCCCCTAGTTCATCAACTTTGGCTTTCATAGTCTATCTTGATTTTAATGGAGTCATTTGAAGCAAATATTAATTCTCTTGGAGTTGAAAAGAAGCTTATAGAGCCATGACATGATAGAAAAATCGTGCAAAAAAGATATCCAAAACAATGAGTTGTTGGCCTCAGCCAATAAGAACCTTTGGCTTCAACCAATAAAGAAGATAGAAAGGAATTGGCCGCAGCCAACGTAGAATTACTGATACTAGATATCACATGTTTTAGGGTTTCATATGCTATATAAATAGAAGAAAAATGCCAAAATAAGAGGATTCTGGACCTTTAGGAAGTTGGTGTGCTAGGGTTTTGGAAGATTGAAGAACTTATAGCAAGGGATTGAACTTTGGAAGAGATTTAGAGCTCTTTCTTTTTGGTTTTTCTACTATTCTTCCCTTTCCTCTCTTGTAATCTGCTATGGCTGTAATTTTCTTTTATAGTTGTAGTTTGTGGCTAATTATGAGTAGCTACCCACTTTGTTCTAGGATTATTTTGAATCCTTGTATACATTAACTCTTGGTTACTCCTCTCATTTTGTGGTAAATGTCATATATGTGTGTTTATTTTTCTTAATGCTTCTAAATGCTTGATCACCATTTAGTTGATTTGTTCATTTGTTCATTTGATTGACGCTTGAGAGCACTAACTTGAGTATAAAACTTGGGTAAAATTGTGTAAGAACTTGAAATTTACTTGTGGAATGGATGATTTTGTTGGTAACATAGATATATACTTACCAATCTTGCATAGTCAAATTTGGGTTTCATTAAGTGTAACAAGAGATTGACCAATTAATAAAATTAAGCACTTGCTCCTGATAAAGCTTTTACAAGGTGTTTTTTGAATCCTAGACTAACACATTTTCATTAAGAACACCTATGAGAGGAGATAAGTTAAAGATTATGAAATACGGGGGATGAATAATCCTAGATCCCTTTTATCCCTTGAAGTTTAGGAATAAATTATTTTCATTACTTTCTGGTTTTAAAATTAGTTTTCAAAATTCACTGTACTCATAAAAAAATTTTGTTTAGCTCAAGTCTTTTGTTTGGTCTTGACTTTTTTTGTACAAATCTCCGTGGGAACGATTTTTCCTCATCACTGTATCACTTGTCATGACCCATACACTTGCGGTGTGAACATGGGTAAAGTAGTATATTCATGCTAAAATTTTAATGAAGTGACTTATAAATAACACTAAAAAATAATTTTTTTCTTTGCCTTATAAATAGGATCAGGAAAGTATAATGTACTCTCTTCTTTCCTAGCTATAGGAATCATTATACTTTTGAAAGAGCTGTAGTCCCTAATTATTATAATTAAGACGCTTTATAAAGCTCTAGGAGTATTGCCTTGAACGCACATTATCCATATCTAAATCATGTATAATAACTAATTCTTGCAGTTTGAGAAATTTAAAATATGCATTAATTTCAGCGAAAGAAACAAATCAAAACATACTAATTAATATTGCGTTTACCAAGGTGGCAATAACTTGTTACTTCTTGTTTTTCAGCGCGGAACCTCTCCATTACGTCTCCTGTCCGCTTACTCTCCATTCAATTAAAACGCTGCGTTTAAGTAAAAAAATAACACCCAGGCAATAATTTCTAATATTGATAATGCATGTACCAGCCTACCAAGATGAACGTGAGGGAAAAAAATAAGAGGAAAGTCGCAGTCACGACATACATATACATTCCTAATGATATTAGAATCAACGCGCAAGGAAATTCTGGGGGTTGGAGGAATAAAATTTCGTTGACTAGGAAGAAGTAAGAGATTTAAGAGAGCCAGAGAAGAATGATGACTTGAGAGCTAAAGGATTAAAGGGCGGTCAAAGGCTGGCATTGGGAGGAGCCGCTAATGAAGAAGAAGAAGACGAAGAAAAGAATTTGGGAGAGTGAAAGGTGGTTGTGGAAAACTGCATGTGCAGGGGCCATTTTGGTTGGGGTTAGATCTGTATCACAGGAAGAAGACGAGAGAAAGGTGGTTGTGGAAGCCTACGTGGAAAGCGTGGCAAATGAGGCTCGATAATAAAAACTGCCTGGGTACTATTTTTCACTTAAACGCAGCGTTTTAATTCAATGGAGAGTTGGAGACTAAGTGGAGAGAGAGTGTAATGGAGAGGTTCTGCACCGCTTGTTTTTCAGCTCGCTCTCACACTTCACTAACTCTGCACACATTCTATATTTATAGACTTTTCGTACATTCCTTACGTGTTCGTATGGTTTCAGATATTTCAAATATAATTGAAGACCAAGAAAAGGATCTTGATATGTTACCAAAAAGGGGGAAAAAGCAAAAGAAAACAAACTTGACTTTTTCTTTTCATAAAAAACACGTATTTGCATATCTTCTGCAAGTGACTTGGATTTGATTTGATGATTATATATATTTATATATGTATTATGTATACATATATAAGACAAAACGATGTATGTATTTATTCGTTTATAAACGACAAAACGATATATATATGAGCAACTAATGCGGCATATCTTCTGTAAATCTCTATTTTTAGTAATTCTGTACCAAAGTTCTACACTAGTACAGTATGTTTGACTACTGTTTGTGCCTGTTTGGATTTGTGCAAACTGAATACTGCAATATGCCCTTGTTCGCTGCAATTATTTTCAATGACGCACAACTTAAAATTATATAAACTCTTTATTAATTCAACCATTAATCAGTGGGTATTGATTAACGTAATTATTTTAGCCGAAAGGGTATCAACGCAATTAGGTGCATGTAATGTAGTTACGTTACAAAAAGATATTATTTCCCATCTCCTGGTATTAACGTAATTCTTGACCCATGTACGTGAACAAGATATTGTGTAGCTTTTCCCAATTATATTACCCCCGGTTCTTAATATAAAACCTAGTTGACTAATTTGGAGAAATTAAAAAAATTAGTTAAGTCAGTTAATTCTTTGTAATAAATAGGTGTTGTCTTTTCTAAAATACACTTGTTAATCCTATGTATTAGCTTTAAAATTTAATGAAACATTTAATATGTGCAACTACTACAAGAACTACATTGAGAAAAATGAAAAAATATAAGAGACAAAATGGATTGAGGTCTTATATTTAGAATTAAACTGAAAGTCAAACAAACTCTTATATTATTAAGCACCGGAGGTAGTATTAATTTTTGAAGCGAAAAATGAAAGCCAGACTTTTAGTTATGACTCTGTCGTTAAAAGTCGTTTTTATTTTGGTTTAGCAGCTGGCTGCTTGCTCCCAAATTATTTATTTATATATATATCATGGTAGAATGATACATTATTTGTTTAGATGTGGGGCACTTAATGATTACTTAATCCTCTACGTTCAGATAAAAATTGATGGCCTAAAAGAAGGTATAAAAAATTATTAATTAAAATAATTTATCAATATAATTCCACACTGATAAGTGCTTGCTTCACATTTTGGATTATCCCAAATAGACGGATGAATTATATTCTCCAGTATTATATCCGATCCGAAATAGAGATAGGATTAATGCTTACTTTTGGTCAAAAATTAGTGCTTACTTTACAAAAACCCAGAAGACAGAGAAAGGAAAAGATGATGACGATGGCTTTCTACATTTTTCTCTCCGATCCATCGCAACTATGATGATGGCTTTCTCAGCAACCATAATTATTATTCCTATTATTATGCTTTCTAGTGTTTCAGTCACATCTTTTTATATTATTACGATTCCCTCTTCTCGTTGAAACAATTCCTTCTACATATTATGCTCCAGTCATCTCCGGAAAGAAGAAGGTGAAGACATGGCCATGAAATGTTGTATTTCATATCTTACTCTGTATTTTCTAGTAAAGTCTAATAATATGAAAATCAACTAGTCTTATTGTGGAGATGCGTGTATTGTCCTCAGTTTGCATATTCAGGACATACCTACACACACACATATATATTGATCTGATTATGTCAGATTAATTGACTTTTGGGTATTGAAGATTTCTTTGGGTAATATTGTCTCAAAAGAAAAAGATCTTTTGGTACTTCTCCGACCCATTTTGTCAAATGAAGCTAATTAGGGTATGGATACTCTTATATTAACAAGTGAAAAGAAAAAATAGAGTTACATGGTAAACGAGATTGGAAGACAGGAGCAAATTAACTCTCAACCAGGGATTTCATAGCTTACAATCGCATATTACAGCTGATCGCAATACATTATTAAGAACAAGCAATACGAGCATTACAAACAACTTCTGATGGAAGCTGTTTTTATAACACACAATGGAGTACATATAACATCCACAAAGAACAAGACACTGGAGTTGAGGATTTTGAATCTCTCAATTTTTAAAGAAATTAACAGTGTTGGTTTCAATAAAAGAAAACGATACAATATGCGAGGTTCACCATCTCGCACACATTGTACCTTTCTTCTATGAAATTTAACACCTTAATTGAGATGCTCTAGGAAATCAATGAGACTCAAATCGCATGGCTCAAACATCTGAAAATACAAATAAGATCAATATATAGTAGAGCGAAAGATAAGCTTCAAAGATGGCTACTACTGGGTAACAAGATGAGCATCAATGTCTCTGACAACTTCAGCAACCAAGTCTACGAGAGTGTGAGGGTCAGGAATGTGACCTTTCAGCTTCTCATATTCCATGATGACATGCACCAAACTCCCTTTATCCTTTGGAATTGCGTGCAAGGTAGTACTCAGGGCCTTGAAATCCTTGAGGATATCTCCCTCCACAACTCTCCAAGTGATCAGATTCTTGTCTGCATCTATGGCTTCAATCACCACCTTAGCCACACGGTTCTTCCCTTCTGCACCATTAATAAAGACACCACAAATTCGTTCTTGAAATCAGCATCATGTTCACCATATATAAAACAGATCCAATTAACTGAATTAACTGTGTGGGTGTGTGAATTAACTGAATTGACAGGGAAAGAGAGAGAGGTAGTTGAGAATTTACGTACCATGGACGTAATGCCAGGTAATAACGGAACCGACCTTGCCCCAACTTCCTTCAAGAATAGCATCTCTAATTCTAGCAGGAGAAACATTGGGAATATGGTGTGGCTTGCTGCTGAACATTTCATGAAACTTGTCTGCAGAAGCATTAATGTGCACATCAACTCCCGCCTTCCCCAATAACTTTTCTTCCTGTCCTTGTCCCTGGGTGAGGCTTGCATCAATCTCTCTGCTCATTTCTGTCACCAACTGCATCAGACTGTGTGGATCTGGGATTCTCCCATGCAACTTCTCATACTCAAGAGTCCAGTGAGCCACACTTCCCTTTGCCTTTGGGCTCACTTGAATTATGAACTTAAAGCTCTTGTAATGCTTCAGGAAATCCCCCTCTATCACCCTCAAAATTATCAGGTTCTTTGCCGAATCCACAGCTTCGATCACATCCTTCGCCACCCCCTCCTTCCCATCTGTTATATCAGAGGATTACAGTGGTGAGTAAGTGATAAGAATAAGTAACAGAAATTCTTCAGTCATTTATTTTTATCAGCTTCACACATACACACAAAAAGAAGTACCTAAATATATATAGTGCTGTATCTCTCTAAATAACAGTTTGAGCTTACCAAGAACGTAATTCCAGACAACGATGGAGCCGGCTTTTGCGAAATCACCTTGAAGCTTAGTCACAGACTTGATTTTAGCAGAACTAATGTTGGCTATGTGATGAGGATTGCTGGTGAACATTTCATGAAACTTCTGGGCAGAGGCATTCAGGTGGACGTCTATTTCGGTCTTCCCAAGATGAGACATCTTAATTCTCTTTTGATAGAGGCCAGAAAGATATATAATGCGAAGCCTATTGCATGCCCAACGAAGAAGGCTTTAGCCATAACCCTTTATATAGGAATTTTGCGGTGCTTTGAAGCACCACGAACTGCTTCGCAACGTATTCCAAATCATTTTTTTTATTACTTCAATAGGCATTCATTTGTATCAATTTTAATTAGGCGCTTGATTAATATGAAATATTTGAACGCATTTTTATATAAAATAACAAATTAATTGCAATGAATTGGGGCTGTTAAAAGGTCAAATTTTCAATCAAAATTAAAAATATTTTTTTCCTAACAAGCTACTGATTGAAATGGTAAGTTATCTTCCCCTGTAAGGAGGAGAACACAAGCTTAAATCCTAAGAAGCACAATTGTTGAGAGGGCTTTAATCTTAACACTCCTAACCAAGCAGATATTAGTCTCAAACCTAAAATGATTTGAGTATATTCTGACTTATTAAAAAAAAAAAAAAAGACCCGAGACCCGTGCACCTGCCAGATTATTACAGCTATAATTTTGTATAGTTTATTTTTTTGTTTTTTTGTAAGAGAGCCATAATTTTGTGTTGTTGTTATCAACATATTAATTATTGTACTACATCAAGAAGTTGGGGCCTTTATTGCGCAAAGATTATGACTGTCTTATTTTCTTTAAATTTTAAAATTAAATAGTTTTGCATATTTAAAAATAAAAAAAAAATCAAGTATAAAAAAATCAAAGTTGAAATTTGTATGTTAAAACTTTTATGAATCCTTGTCTGGACTTTTATTTTTGTTGCTTTTGTCAACGTATGCTTATCTTTATGTACCTTTCCAAACATGTACTCCTCTAATCCTATTCATGCATGTTTTATACAAATCAAGAAAAATATTAAACTGTATTAACTCTTCATTAAAATATAATAACCTTTTCAACTTTATTCCTATTTAATATATGCACATTTCAAAAGACAAAATAACTATCTACACTATAATAATAAAGGATAAAATAGTACATTCATGCTTAAAATTTAATGAAGTAACTTGTAAATATGATTAAGAAAAACTTTTTCTCTCTGCCTTGTAAAAAAGGAGGAGGGGAATAATATAATTTGCCGACTATTGATCCTTCCCCTTTTAGGGTTTGATATTTATTATCACTAACTATCCTCCCTAGCGATTTCTGGATGTTACATGTCTGCTTTTCCATGTCTTCTCTTTTTCATTTAATTTATTATTAAAAATAATTTTGAGACTTTGAAGGAATTATTATCTAATTGTTCCTCTCCTTCTTGGGGAAGTTGAAGTTAAACTGTGAATTTAAATTTTTCTCCGATTTAATAATTCAATCGAGAGTAATCTAAAGTAAATAATCCTCACAATATATGCAATTCGCTTATGTCTCAATTTTAATTTTCAGTCATTAATTTGACCTCAATTGTTACTTTTTTTAAATTATGAGAGACTGCGATATTTATATTTCTTATTTGAATTAAAATACATATTTATAAAAATGATTAATTAAACTGCAATATTCATCCGACGATGAAAATTTTTAATTGAGACAAAATAAGAAAATTACAAATTAAGATGATTCAAACTTGGTAAAATATTTGGTCTTGGCTTGCTAGAGTAATGAAATCTTGATGGCTGATAAAAAAAAAATCACGATGGATTTATGCCCAAAAAAAGGTTGTTAAAATATTCAGTTAACTAGTATCGTCGTTCATAAACTTCAAACTATACGTACGGTTCTCTCTCTCTCTCTCTCTCCCTCGCCAACAAGATACGTACGGGTCTCTCATTCGATATTATATATATATATATATATATTGAAATAAATGGAAGATTGTAAGGGTTCAATAATTAGGTTTACCTTCTTTTTTTTTTTTTCGCAAACAATTACATTCACTTCACTTCTTTACATACATTAGAAATTGATTTAACGGATGAAAGAATAGGAGAACTGATGTTTCAGTTTTTGATGTTTAAAAACCCACATAATCACTTAAAAAAATATTTTCATATCAAGACAAAATTTTTCTCATATAAAATTAATTGTGAAAAGTTATTTCAAACACCCCCTAGTTAGATTCTCAATCCTTTTTATGGGACCCATTCTTTAAAACAAAAACTAAAATAATGGTCTAGATTTAATATCAATTAAATTTTTTTACGCCCAATTTTTTAATAAATTTAATTGTGGTATAGTATTTACTTTCTTCAATAGATGTTTTTAAATTGTGGCAAATTTTTATTTATAAAAATTAATAACTTATATAAAGTATGGCATATATAAGTATTCACTTTGTTTCAGTTTTTCGTTCACGCATGATGTTATATCCTGTAATTGCCGTGTCAGCGGAATATTATTTTTTAAAAATTTATATATATTAATGGCTAAAATGCATCAAATTCCCTAAAATCTTCGGTCATAAAATCTTCTTCACCTTTAAAAATTTAAATTAAGAACTTTAATGTTTAATTATTTGATTGTCAACCTTCTTACCGAGCAGCGGTTTTTACCATGTCAAAATTTTTTTATTTTTTAATTATATATCATGTCATTTGATTATTTTTTTATTTGACATGTAATTTTAAGTAACTTAAAATTTTTATTTAAAAAATATTTAAATTAACATTTTAAATAATTTTTTATATTTAAATATTTTTTATTTTTTAAAGTAATTAAGTATCTCTTTTTAAGTACTTAAAAAAAATTAAAATTACTTTTCTAAACTGCAAGTACTATTTTTTAAATGACATGGCATATAACATGGCACATAATAAAAAATATAAAAGGCTGACATGACAAAAACCATTAATTTTAATGGTAACTTTAACGGCAGAGAAATTAATAATCAAAATATGAAACATTATGATTATTAATTTAAATTTTTAAAGATGAGGGAAGTTATATGTAAGTAACTTAAAATTTAGGAAATTTCTACTTATTTCAGCCTATTTTAAATATTACTGGAAATTTTTTAAATTAATTTTTTTTTTAAAGATGATCAATGTTACAGGATTAATTAGATCCACTCTTTACAGGATTTTTTTGACGAGGGACCTTGGCAAGTTATGGAATATCCAAGTAGGCTAAACTATACATTTATTCATTTAACTTTATATAAGGTTTTATTTTAATCTCTTAACTTTAAAAATACATTTTTTTAGTCTTTTAACCTTAACATTGTTAGTCTCTTTTTTTTTTTTTGCATGACTAAAATCATTAGTCCTAAATAATAATTTTTTCTATCAAAATAGTTGTTTTAAAAATTGAACTTAATATAATAACATTTAAAAATGTTTTATCAATATTTAAGATCTCAAGATCATCATTTTTTTTATTAATAGTTTTAAGATTAAACTAAAAATATATATTTTAAAATTAAGAGACTAAATTAAAATTTTACATAAAATTAAAAAAATTAAAAGTATATTTTAGAGATCTCCACATGCTCTGTGTTAAATGATGATGGAGACAAGTTTTTCCTGTCATACCAGTATATCACAGTATCATACTGTCATTATAAATAAATGTTTTTTTAAGTATAACATTTTATTTCCTTTTGTCTCTTATATTAAGATTTTTTTATTTTTCTTATTACCTCCATTCATTAAGGTATCCGTAATTCTGTATGTTACATATTTTAATCACTAGATGGTAAGAGCATATTCTTTTTTAGAAATCGTATTACAAATTCTTCTCTCACAATTAAAATACTTAACCTTTTTTTGTTTTTTGGAATCTACTCTTGCTTGAGTAAACTTTATATTTAAGGTAGTAAGTATAGACTGAAAAAAATACTTGTTCAGGTAAAAAAGAAAAGATTGAAAGGATAAAAATATTTTTTTCTCCATAAAAGGAGTCAAATAACAATTACAAAGAAGAAATCCAATGCAAGTCATTTTAACAAACCATAAATGAACAAGCCAACTTAACGAAGGGAAAGGACATACCAACCGCGGACCACCCTCCAAGATTACTTGGCACCCTGTTGGAACAAATTTGAATGGCTTGGTCTATACCTGTTTAATAAGTACTTTTGTGTTATAAATTAGAATTTAAAACTTACTTTTGAAAGCTTTAATCGCCATTCTAAATAAGTCTTTAATTATCGACCATAACTAATGATTATTTTCAGAATCTATACCTATATCATCAATCATCAAAAAGAGTTAAGAATCTCAAAATTAGATCAGAAATTTGTGCTGCACCTGAGGGGGAGCTTTAGACTGCTAGGGCTTAGTTATATGATTCATTCGCCCTTTTTTTATAAGAAACAATTAATCAAATTTTATTTGAAATATTGGTTAAAATTAGTTGGAGATAATAAATGTATTAAAACTTTTTTTTTTTGGCTAAAAATACCTCCATTTATGTGGAAGTGGAAGAATATGTGGTGGAAAGAGAAATGCGTAAAAATTAAATATAATGATACGAGTAATATAAATAATTAAATATAATAAAATAAGAAATCAACATATAAAATTTGAGATAACCTCTAACTATTTCTCATAGAAGGAACATGTCACACTCTACAATTGTCTCAAAGGAAGGGAGTATATGTTATAAACTTTTTCTCCCACAAATTTTCCCATCATACATATTAAGATTGTGATAGGAAATTATTGACCACAAAGCATGTGTGAATCAACCAATCATACATAATACAAATATGAAAGTAGGGCTGGATTGATTCTTCTAAGATTAATATTTAAATAGAATGATAGTTTAAAATAAAATTAGATATTACTCATATTGATTAATGCTAATACATAACGTATTAAATTTATAAAATTTAATCCAGCAGTTCATCCTTCATGAGGGCATATGATTCCATTCCGACAAGACTCTACCTCACTTGGTGCAATTTAATTTAAAAATAATAATAATAAAATTAAAAAAAATTAAATTGCACACCTTCCAACTGTCTTCTACATGATTTATTAATGTTCTTGAATGTTACAAAAATCACGTTGTCAATGCTATTACAAAACATTTATTTAACAAATAGTATACTCATTTGGTCCTATTTATAAGTCATTTTCAGCATATTTCACATGGATAAAATTTTTTTTAAGCTTCATTAACTCTCATTTAATATTTAACAACTTTTTAACTTTATCGCTATTTAATATATATTATAACTCATGTAAACAAAGTTAACACAATAATAAATGAGGTAAAATTGTCCTTCTATACAAAAAATTTCTCTCAATACCGTATAAATAGAACCAAAAAAATATTTTCCCTCTCTGCTCTATAAATAGGATTAGAAGAGTATTTTTTTTGGGGATAATACTTATATCAATTTGTTTATATCTATTATATCAAGTTCTCCAATTACACATGATCATGTATTTTATTTTTTAAATATTAGCATTTAATATTATTTAATTATAAATTCACATAAAGTAAAAAGAGGCACATGGTCTTATGTGACTAGAAAACTTGACATAATAAATATATACGACTTGACTTAAGTTTTTTTTCTTTCCCTAATTCTATTTATAATGCATTTCAGCATTTCAGCACATGGTCTCTGCTCTATATATTTTTGTTTTTAAATATCTTCTTGTAATAAAAAAAATGAAAGAGAATATATAAGAAATATAACAAGAGAAAATATAGGAGGAATCAAAATAAATGCATTAAATGTGGAGATAAACCTAAATTAAATCTTATAAAACGGATAACCATTATCTGAGATCTCTAAATTTGATCGGAGAGAGTAACTTTAATAAGTTGCTTAGTTGAACTGAGCAAGGTCTAAATATATAATTTCAGTTACATATAATTAAAGCTACTCTAAACTCATCATTAAAAGTGAATAAGCCAAAACAAAAAAAATTTTGAGGCTGTTAATAATTTATTTATATTTATGTTAATATATTAGAATATATGTAATTATTTTGTGAGATATTCTCTCACTCACTCAATCCAATATTGTTAGATTATTTTTTTCATTGTAGTCGGCAAAATACGAAGCGAGAGAGAATGCTAGCGGGATTTTGAAGGACTGTACCTAGTAGGCTTTGGGCCCATGCGAATAATTTTTCAAGTAGGACCTCCTGTGTTCTCTTATAGAAAATAATCATGTTCAAAGTATTGTTCGACATTAAATATAAGTAAAAAAATTTGAATTTTGATTCGCTAAATGGTAAAAGACTGAGTTAACATATGAAACTTGATTGTTTTGGTATGTTAATGGAACTTAACATTCATCCATCCCAGACCATGCAGATTTAACATATGCAGATTCAATACCACTTAGGTATCCATATATTTCAACAACCAACGAATAAATACATGATAAAAGCATTACTTCCATAAATCTTAAATCCATCGATCGTTCATATATCCATCGATCGTTCATATAGGACCAGAGGTAATAGAAGAATTCAAACACACTTGAGACAAATGATTGCACAATCCATGAAATCAACAACACAGACCTTATTCTTCATGCTTCATCACACACTGTTGACATCAGACGACACAATAATACGTATAAGCACTCAATAAACAGCACACAGACAACTTATTCTTTAATAATTTAGTGTTTTTACTCATCAATCTCATTCGTTCGTTCTGGTTCACTTTCCCTTCTGAGCACTGAGAAGAACATGAGCATCAACATCTTTTGTTGTAGTGGCTGCCAAGTCCAAGTAGCCTTTGGGATCTGGGATTCCTTCATGGATCTTCTCATAGAAGAAGCTCCACGTTGCAATGCCACCACCTCCCTCTTTCTCTGTTGCTTTTATTATGAACTTAAAACTCTTGTATTCTTTCTTAACATCTCCTTCGAAAAACTCCACTTTCACTGATTTGTTCTCTTCATCAAGCTCTTCAAATCTCTCCTTGCATGTCACCACCTTCCCGTCTGTTGTTTCCCATTTACAAAAGCTAAGGATCAGTCTTAACAACACCAATTTACTCTTAGATTTTAAGCAGAATACAAGTCAGTTTCTAATGATTTAATCAGTCGTCATATATAATTACTACAGCCAAGGACGATCAACTTAGCTAGAGCGGTCATTAAAGACAGAAAACCCTAAACCATCTTTCAAACTTAAGACTGTTTCTCTCAACCCCAACTTTCTAATTATGTGTTCTCGAATCTCAAGCGTAATTTCAGGGAATCTTTATAATTGTCACCATATTTTTCTTTAAATTTATTGTTCAATCGAATCTTACCAACAGTATAAGTCCAGCGCTTAGAAGATCCAATGGCGTGCCAGTCATCTCCTTCATGAAGCTCTCCTGCGTGGACACAACTAGTGTTGGGAAGATTGTGAAGTTGCTTGGTGAAGAACTGGAAGAACTCAGTGGCAGGAGACTTGATCTCAATTTCAATCTCCAATTTGCCACTAGGAGCCATAGCTTCTTCAATGATACACTGATGATATGAGATCTCAAATTCAAGATAATCTATCGAATGGGACTACTGGTGTGGGAAGAGAACGCTAACTTCATTTACTTTTATACACAACCCATGGTGGTAGTATGTGTTAAATCACCTTATTTAATTTAATTTCAGAAATTAATTGCATGCCTTACATGATTTTTCATGTTTTGTAATCATGCAAAATGACAACTGTGCCTCTAGCACTCTGAAAAATTTTGTGATTCATCTAAATCTCAAAGTATTTTCATATGTGTGTTTAGCGCTCTAAAATATTTTGTGATGCATCTAAATCTTAAAATACTTTCTTATGTGTCTCTAGCAGCTTAAAGTATTTTGTGATACAATTTACTATTAAAGTATTATGGTGATAGTTGCAAAAAATAAACGTACTTGATGATTAACAAAATATTTTAAAATACTGGATGCACTTAAAAAAAAAATTTCAAGATGCTGGATTAACCATGAAATACTCTGGAACGTACTTGCATTTGTGAGATGTTATGTGTGTGTAAATATCGATGGCAAAAAATATATATATGTACACACACGCACACAATGGCTATTGTATTTAATATCCAAACTAAGAATTCATTTATCTTCCTCTCTCTCTCACACACACAATATTTGAGATTTCATTGCAACTCTCCATTTCTTTTATTCTAACCAAACGTCTATATATATGGAGAGTATATTTCATGTACTTCAGTGATCATGCGGTGATCAGCCCCCACTATCAAGATATCTATGCCTGTGGGGTAACATCCACTCTAGAGATATTTTTTTATCAATTTTAATTAGGCGCTCGATTAATATGAAATATTTGAATGCTTTTTTTATATAAAATAACAGGTTAATTGCAATGAATTGGGGCTGTTAAAAATGTCAAATTTTCAATGAAAATTAAAATTATTTTTTTCCTAATAAGCTGCTGATTGAGATGTGATAAGCGGTTTCACCCAGTAAGAAAGATATTACAAGTTCGAATCCTAAAAAACATACTTATTGAGAGGACTTTAACCTTAACACTCTCAACCTGACAGCAATTAATCTCAAACTTAAAGTGAATTGAGTATGCTCTGAATTATATAAAATAATAAAAAAAAAGGACCGGGGACCCGTACGCCTGCCAGATTATTACAGCTATAATTTTGCATACTTTTCTTTTTCTTTTGTTTAAGAGGGCCATAATTTTGTATGGTTGTTATCAACATATGAATTATTGTACTACATCAAGAAGTTGAGGCCTCTATTGCGGAAAGATTATGACTATTATTTTCTTTAAATTTTAAAATTAAATAGTTTTACATATTTTAAAATAAAAAAATCAATTATAAAAACAAATCGAAGTTTAAATTTGTATATTAAAACTTTTATGAATCGTTGTCTAAACTTTTATTTATTTATTTTTCTTTTGTCAACGTATGCTTATCTTTATGTACTCCTCTAAACATGTTCCTCTAATCCTATTTATACATGTTTTATATAGACCAAGAAAAACCATAAACTACATTAACTTTTCATTCAAATATAATAAATTTTCAACTTTATCACTATTTAATATATACATATTTTTTTTTAAAAAAAAGATCTACACTATAATAAATTGTTAGAAGGACTACTTTGGAAAAAAATGTATAAATATGAAAGACAAAGTGGATTAGGGTCTTATATTTAGGACCGAAATAAAAATCAAATAGGATCTTATATTAAAGAGCGGAGGTAGTATAATTTATTTTCAAATTCTATGCAGCATAGCTAGTAGATCATTTATAGCATTTAATTTTCCCCCTGACAATTTTGTTGAGCTATCATCAAAAGCACTCAATAATATAAAGAAAATTTAAACATAAAAAAGGGGGTTGATAATCGATATACCTAGCTTTGTACTATATTTGGTTTTTAATATAAAAATTAGTTGACTAATTTGAGAAAATTAAAAAAATTATTAAGTTAGTTATTTATACTAAATTGGTGGTCTTTTCTAAAATACCCTTGTTGATAATGTGTATTAGCAAAAATTACTATTTGATAAGAATATTTAACTTATACAACTACTATAAGTACTACTTTGAAAAAAATAGATAAATATAAATGACAAAATAGATAAGAGTCTTATATTTAGAATCAAATTAAAAATTAAACTAACTCTCATATTAAAAATTAGAAGTAATATATGAGTTCTCTCCCAAGAGATAAGTTAGAAATAAAGAATGAACCCACTTGTCTTTTGATGTGGCTCCGCAATGCCTTCGACTCATCGACATTCACAAAAATCGGGAAAAAAAATAAATAAGCCAAATGCATCTTCGCTTTATTTTGGGTTTGTTTTCAGTAAGGTTTGTAATTTTTTTTTTTAACATGGTTGTATAACTGAGTTCAATTTAAACATTATCGGGGCGATTAAAGATCGTTCGCTTAAAAATATTTTCTCCATTCATATAAATTTATACTCAAGGCCTCCTGTTTAAGCACTTAAAACTTCTTTCACTAGAACCAACACATGTTGATTGCCAAGGTGAATTTATTCTAATTGATTTTTGCAAACTAAAATTAGAATTAAAATTCATCAGTATAATGTAATTTATATTTAAATATGATTTTATTAAAAAAATCGTTTCACGTTAAATTATTTATATGATATATTTTATAAAAACTGAAATTAGAATTAAAAAATAGTGTAGGCGTATGTTCGCCACATTATTTATAATTTATAAATATCATGATTTTTATAAAACTTTACACACATGTTAATTTGTTGATTCATATTAAAGTAGAATTTGGACACAGTGTGCAAAAATAGTTTAAAATGAAAGGATTTATAAATATTGACATTAATGTCTACCCAACATATATCTAGCTTCGTCAGGGTGTAGTTTTTCAGGACAATAATTCAAGTCACAAGACATTAAACTAACAATGCAAAGGATATCACTCTCTCTGGTCCTCAAATATAAAAACCAGCTAGTTGGGATGTTTATTTGAGTTTTAAATATAATGTATTAATTCAAAAAAGAAATTAAAACCGAAGTACCTAGCTAGTTATACATGTTACATTTCCATGAATTTGATGCTTGTATTTACAGCACAATTATATATTTTATTATTATTTACATATGTTATTTTATTGGAGCTAATTTTGTTCAAAATATAGTCGGTTATTAAATATGAACACATATTCTTTTATATATAATTATATAATATATATATATGGTGTCAAATAAAGTTCATATTTTAATTTCATCACTTTCGATCGTTTTTATGATTCAGACACTCCTAAGAAAATAAACAACAAAAATAAAAATAAGAATAAATTTATAATTAAAAAAAAGAAGCAAAAAAAAAAAAAAAAAGAGGGGCCAGAGACAGACACTAGCTGGCGGAAAGCTGCTGGAATTGGACCTACTCTTGAATCGAATTAATGGAATGAGGGAAATTAATTGATCCACAGAAATGATTAGGGAACACTGGGTCCAAAGTCAGAACTACTTCTCAGGTCAAAAAAAAAAAAAGGGTCAGAACTACTTCTAATATTAACTACCATTCAATGTTTAATTTTGCAGGTGAAACATGTGACGTCACCTATATTTGATTTGATTTGGATATGTTTTTTTTTTTGTGGCAATTACATGTTTGTTTGAAAAACGTTTACAAATGTTTATAAACACGTCTTATATAAATTGAGATAAAAAATTTTCACATACTTAATTTATATTTTGTAAATCATGATTAAAATATTATTTATAAATTATTTTCAATAAGTATTATATCAGTATCAAGTAAGTTAGTTTCTAATTATAAAAATTAGTTTGTAGCATGAATTATACTATAAATTAACTCTCATGCTTAAGATCAGAGGTAGTATTTGATTCCAATTTAAAGTGAGTTCAAAATTAATATTCAATCTTTTTTAGTTTTGAGGTTGGAGTAAAGTCGTCTTTTTTTTTTTTTTTCCTTTTGCCATTATATATCTTTTGTTAAACATGGATCATACCCTTATACAATATAAATCTAAAATATCGGGGGGAATTATTATAAAATGTTAAGAAAGGAATTTAATCATCTAAAATTCCCATAACATACAACTGAAAAGTATGCCATGATAAATTTCAATATAAATTATGACAACAAATTTATACTGCTGAGTTATTATTAGAACTTTTTATAATTAAATTTATTTTTTGAGACCTCATGATAATTATTCCAATCCATTACCCAAAAAAATGAAAATTTGGTTTCTTATTTTAAAAATAATTGTTTGTTTTTAAAAATAAAGGTCAAAAAACTGTTTGGTAACATTTTCTAGTTGATTGTTTTAAAAACACAGTAATATTTTTGTAAAAACTAAAAAATAAAGCAATTTTTAGATTTTTTTTATTTTTATCTTTTGTATTTTTTAATTTTTTTGTTTTAGAAAAATTGGAGAAACCTTCTTCCTTTCTTGCCTATGTGATTTTTTATATTCTTTGTTTTAAATATGATTTTTTTAAATAATTATTCAAACACATTTTTTTTCATTCTCAAAATTTTTTTAAAAAATAATTTTATATAATTGTTTTAGGAACAAGAAAATAAAAGAACAAAACAAAGAGCCCTAAGATTTCGGATACGAGTTAGGCTGTTCCAATAAAGCCCAATACGATGTCTTAAATCTTTTCGATTTGATTTGAGCCACACACCTGATATTTATGATTAGATAAAGTGAGAAACTCAATTGGATATGTAAATTGAGGTTTTAATTGTGGAACTAGATTGAGTTCAAACTTTAAGCGTTTATTTTCTAATAGATATATGAAGTGCTCTATCTCTTAACAAAAAAATATTGTAACAGTGAGTTGTAGAAAAATTACTGCCTCTGATCCTAATTCTAAATATGAAATTCTAATCCAATCTATTTATCAAATTTATAATGTTTTCTCCAAAATATAGGGTTTTACATCAAGGAATAGTTCAAATATATATATGATTGTATAAGGTAATTGAGGGAAGTCAACACACATTTGTTGCCAATAAATAATTTAGCTAATTTCCTTACCCTATGTTTGTTACACTTGAGTTAATGCAATTATTCCCTCATTTCTTGTTGAATTTAATCTCTCTTCTGCTAACCATTAGGTCTAAGTAGGTGGGAACGGCGTGATTTAATGATTTCATTTGTATATTAATCTCCCTCACACAACACACACACGAAAGCATCTAATTTAACTCCTAACCTTGAACCACTGCCATTCTCTTTGCATTTTCAGAGCAGCACCAGGGATGCAGTTAAGTTGGGAAGCTGGAGCCAACTTAGCTGCAGTGTGCAGCAAGTTATCGTGATTCTCGGTGAACATTGCTGCTACCACATTCCTAAAGTGAAAGTCACAAAGAAGGATGAAAACCTCAGCTTGACGACATTCAAAAGCATTGAAGAAAGCATGCCCTTTTTTTTTGGAGAAAAAGTGACCATTGAGATTAATTTTGGGTTTGCTGTTGATATCTTAAACAAAAACTCAACATTTCCTAATTTAGCCGCCGTCAACAGTGCTTTTTGCAATCATAGGTTTTTTATCTTCACTCAAAAATTTTAGATTCTTACAAACCGGGTACAGTATTTCAGTTGCTCATGAATGTTGCAATTTCAGCTTATGTATTTCCTTCATTCCTGGACAATTGGTAATTCAAATATAACTTAATACTCCTCCGATTCTAAATATAAGATCCTTTTTGTAGTGTAATTTACATACAAAAGATATCTTATATTTAGGACCGGAGAAATATTAGTCAAGCATAATCATGACAACAAAAATCTTAAGAGCAACTCCTTTAATTTTTTGGGAATTTCTAAGCTACATACCAGGCAAATTATAAAGGAGGGAGGTGATCAACTATAGTAGATTTAGCCCTATTGAGATGGAATTTTATCAGCCTTTCATTCAAAAGGATTACAGACACATTATATGCATGTGAAGGTCTATCTTTTTCTTGCGTTGCACAACAGTTAGGTTCAACTTAAATGCGAGCAATTAGCATCTTATGCATAAGATATGATTTTTTATTTTCAAATTTCATATTTTGACGTACCTGATTTTCATGTATGATTAATAAAATAAAATTTCTTACATCTTTTGATATAAATGTTCTATTAAATTTGTAATATTATTTGATTTTGTCTTCCAATCAACTGATAGAGAGTATTATATTGTTGTACCTTCGGTTCTATTACTCATCTTGTCTTCTTGTTGCATGCCTACACAGAAATGATTAGTGGCCATTGTCGATCATATTTTGATATCTTCCACCAATGAAGTGATAAAAGAAATGGAGAAACATTAGCTTCTTCAAATAGTGAAAGTGATAAAATTAATAACTAGAAGGACAAGTAAATTGTGTGAAGCTATTCGAATTTTGTGAAGCTATCATGCGCAAACAAATAAGTTTTAAATATATAGATTTCATGATAAAATTAATATGGCTATTTTGAAACGAGCATGCTCAAGCAAATATTGATGTAATGAGACTTCGTCTAGATACTTTAGGCAGAGATAATCTACTGATTTTTTTTTTTTTTGGATTTGCTAGACATTTGGTCTGTCATGGCACTTTCTTTTGTAGTAGTTGAAAAGATATGTTTGTAGGTATGGCTACTCTGTTTTTCAGGATTTCATGACAGATCAAGGAATCTCTGTTTCTCCACAAGCTTATGTTCAAGAGCTTTTAAGACATTTTAAAATGCAAAGCTGCAGGCCTAAGGATACTCCTTTGGTAGTCAATAAAACATTATCTGAATGTGATGAAGAAGATATCAAGGCTGATGCATCGAGGTGTGAGTATAACAGTGCTGTTGGGAGCTTGCTTTGCCTGACTTCAACAAGGCCTGATGTGATGTTTGCAGCATATTTATCATCAATATTCATGCAATAACTAAGTGAGGTGCATTCTGTAGCTGGTAAAAGGGTGCCGAGGTATTTAAAGGGCACATAATAGGTAGCCCTGTTACAGACTCCAAGTTAATTGGATATGTGGATAGTGATTGGGCTGGAAGCTTAGATGATGGAAAGAGTACATCAGGTTATACGTTTTCTCTTGGTTCTAGTATGTTTTGCTGGAATTCCAAAAAGCAAGAGGTCGTGGCTTAATCATCTGCAGAAGTTGAATATGCAAACCAAGCAATTCGGTTAAGAAAGATGTTGACAGATTTGGGTCTGGAGCGAGCTGAAGCTACTCAAATATTTTGTGATAGCAGATCAGCTATTGCAAGAAACCCTGTGCAGCATGGGAATACCAAACACATGAAGGTCAAATTTTATTTTCTCAGAAATGCTGAAAGGGAACAAGAAATATGTCTTGTGCATTGCAGTTCCGAAAAGCAAGTTGCAGGCATAATCACCAAAGCTTTGCCTAAAGACAGATTTTAGGAGCTTAGAAGGAAGCTTAGAGCCCCTAGACAAAGTCTCAAGGAGGAGTGTTGATGCAATGAGACTACCTTAGGCAAAAGTATTCTGCTGATTTTTTGCTTCGGCTTTGCAAGGCCTTTGGTTTCTTTTGTTGTAGTTGAAAAGATTTTACAAGATTTTTTATTCCTGTTGTCATGTCATATCAGTCTAAGATATGCTTTTAGACCTGGATAGTATTTTGAAAAAGTTGATATATTAGCCAGCTGTTGTTAATGAAATGTTCGTTCTCTCACTTTTTTTAGTTCAGTTCCAAGCTCTTTTCTTTACAGAATATACCATGATGAAAACGAGATTATAGTTAAAATAACTTGAGCTTCAATACCATTACTCTTATCATCATAATTCAATACTTTGGCTTGTATATAACTGAAAAGAGCATGTAAAAGATTGCAGGGATAAAAGGAAAAAAACAGACATTTAAAAGAGTGACATGCACTAACAGTAATAAACCCATTGCTTCCAGAAGTGAAGTTGACTTTTGTTGAGAGAATCAGAAAGATAGAATGCAATGTTCTCAGTTGTTAAGTATCCAAAATCAGCAGCAAAAATCAGCTCTTCACATCGTTGAAGCACATCCAAGGCAATATCTATTCATATATCATAATCACTTAGCATATAAGATGGAATATCAAAAAAACAACATGAACCCGCGGAGAGAAAAGAATGAAAATGAAACATATCTATAGTGATTTGTTGACATATTGTAAGTTGTATTACCAAGATCTCCAGTGAGAAAACAGACTCTGAGAAACGAAGGGCCCAAAGGGCCATTTTCTGGTTTGAAGACTTGCAAAGGAGTAACAGAATAGAGGTAAAGTCCCATCTCATAGAGGCCAACACGAAAAGCCAATGTAATAGGAATCCATTTAAGCTGTCCGTTTCGAATAGAAAGTGCATTGCTATTTTTATCAACCAAGCATTTCGCTATTGGAATGATTCCCCTGTGTGATGCAGCAATTCCAAGTGGAGTATAGCCATGAGCATCAAGTTTTTGAAGGTATTCTTATGGAACTAATCTCACCAATTCCTCTACAATGCTCAAATGCCCAAACTTTACAGCCATGTGGGGAGATGTTTCGCCTATTGAAGCCACAAGTTCTTGTTTCAAGGCCCTAGGATGGTGATCAATGAATTCTTTCGCAGCAGGCCAGTTGTTCTCAGATATAGCCTTGTACAAATTAGCCAAATCAAAACATATTGCCTCTGTCATCTCTGTAAGACACAAATACGCACAGAGATTGTATAACTAAGACGAAGAATGTGTGTGCGTGCGTGCATGCATGCGTGTGTGTGCGTGTAGAGAGAGAGAGAGAGATTAGCTAAGTTAACCACGTTCTATTACCTAATTACTCTATTAACCCATTCAAACCAATCTCTGTTCCGTTTTTGTCGTTCTGAACCTATATCTCGTTAAAATTGGGGAGCTCTGCCTTATGTAAGTCAACCTAAAGGTCTTGTTGGAGATGGTGATACTCTACGTATAGTGCCTATGGGTTTGAAATTTGTAGCTAGCAATTTATTGATGGACAGTATTTTGTTGAAAGGAGCAGAGATTAGACATACTTACCAATAGAATTCCCTTTTTACGGCTGACTGATTTGAAATGCTGAAACCGTAAGTAAAAGGCTTTGCCTTCTTTAGCAACTTATGATTATACTCCTCCGGTCCTTAATATAGGATCCAATTCTTGAGTTGGTTTTGGTCCTAAATATAAGACCCATTTATCATATTTATCAACTTTCTCTAAATTACCCCCATAGACACTCTCTCAACCATAATCAAGTAAAAGAGGGAGATGAGGTATTAAAAAGATAATTGTGGTGTTTTAGGAAAAATGTGTCATATTTCTTATAATTAACTAACTTACCTAACTTCCTTAATCTAATCAAATTAGTTAAATGGGTCTTATATTAAGGACCGGAGGAGTATATGACTTGTTCATGGATATTTTTGTTCATTTCTTGTTCATTTGGGTTGACTTTGTTTATTCCGTGTTGGCGGGCGTAGATTGAGATATTTCGTCTTCTCTACTTGCTGCTAGTTTCTGCGCTCTGCCCCAAAAAAAAAAAGTAATAACTATTCCTCTAATTTTAAATATTAGAATTAGTTGAGGTTATTTTTAGTATTAGAGGTAAAATTTCTATTCTTTCGTATTCTTCAGATTTTCAAATGTGAGGGGATTTGAGTCATCAGATAAAATTATTGAATAATATATGTAATAAAAGTAAAGTGAAAGGTGCATAAATATTAGAATATTAAGATTTACTCCCCTTTATTAACACCTGTTTTCGCCACATAACAAACACAAAGGAGAGGGACAAAAGAATGTGTAGTTATCATCCAAGAAAAACAAATTCTTCCTAGTCTTGATTACCTTACGCGGTTTCTTGGATTCCACTTGAAAAAGATACTTTCACGTGAATTAAGATAAAATGTAATGGGTCAACAGAGTCACTAATAAATTTTTTTTCTTAATTTACCTTTAGCTACAAATTATTACTACTCATGTAAATAACTTTTCACTACTCCCCCATATTTGTCATAAGGATAGGTTTGAAAAAATTTATACTTTTAAATCACATTCAATGATATAGTTGTCATTTCTTGATCTATGTGAATTAGCTTGTTGACCCTTTATAATATGGACCAAAGGGAGTATTCTTGACGAGATATGAAAATAAATATTTATGATTTTATTATATGTTAGGATATTTGAATTATTTAGATTTATTATCATTTTAGAATTTATTTTGATTTATTAATATTTTAGTATATATTTTTGTTATTAGGATTAGTTGTTATTATTATTTCATTTTTTTATTATTTTAGTATAATTAAATTTAAGGTTTTCATTCTATGTATAGGCTTTGAATATTAAATTAAATTAGATTACATTTATCGTTCTTTCTTGTTTTCTTTCCTGACTCTCCCTTTCCCTATTCTATTCTTCCTTTCTGCCTTTTCTTTCCTCTCTAGATCTTTTCTCTTTCTCATTTTCTCTTCTTGTTTTACATCAACTTTTTATCTACTATTAAAACCATCAAACCCATGGACCCTTTCCTACTGACTCTAGCTGTATAATTTCTTTTGTTTTATATATAATTGATTGTTATATATATATATATATATATATATAAAAGAATACATCTTCGTCAATGAAATTACAACTAAGTGTAGTTATTATAATAAACAAACTCATTATTAGAAGGCAAGCTCCCTTGTAAGTGAAAATTCACAAATTTAATCCTGCTTATAAGTTCAGGCCGTCAGTATTTGCCAAAAAAAATTTATTAAAAGGTAAGCCAGAAAATGAGAAAGTTGATAATCATAGAGTGCACTTGATAGATATAACAACCAAACAAAACATACTCATTCAACCATGAATAATCTCAAGTAGTCTTCCATCACACACATACACAGGAACAGCAGCTAACATAATTGCAATACATAAGAACAAGCTCCTCGTCATCAAGCATTACAACTTCTGACTGAAGTTGTTTTTATTCATATATAACTTATGACAATACGCACTTCAGGACTTGAATTAAGATTCAAATCCCACGATATACCCACCATATGTATATCTCGATGGACAGGCTTGAAGCTAGAGGGCAAGATGAGAACCTACGTCTCTGACAACATCAGTAGCGAACTTTGTGAGAGTGTGAGGATCAGGAATGTGACCTTTCAGCTTCTCATACTCCATGGTGACGTGCACCAAACTCCCTTTGTCCTTTGGAGTTGCCTGCAGTGTTATGTCCATGCTCTTGAAATCCTTCAGGATATCTCCCTCCACAACTCTGAAAGTGATTAAGTTCTTGCTCGCATCTACGGCATGGATCTTCTCCTTAGCCACACAGTTTTTCCCTTCTGTTAATTCATCACAATACCAGTTCAGTATCATGTCCAAAGGGAAGCTCATTAATTCTTTGATCTTGTATGGTAAAAATGAAAAGGAAAATAATACCTTGGCACCTTATCAGAAGAATAAAGCAGAAATCACTATGATGTCCCAAAGAATATGATTACCAAAAGGTCCAAATGACAAGCATGCAGCATGGATCTTGTTGTCATAGTTCCAATACTAAAACTTGTCATTCACACTTGTTATGAGATTTTTTGGTAATTACATTCCTTTCTTAGGACCGAATAATGATTTCCCATTAAATAACAACGGAGGACATCATCATTGATTCGGATCGGAAATAACCGCAACTTAGTTATAAATCATGAGGGCTCAATCAGAAGCAGCATTTCACTGTTCAAGATGTTGTTTTCCCAGAAGAAAACCAGAAGTATTGGAGAGAAAAGAAAGTGTGCCTACCTTACCCTCTCTCTCTCTCTCTATATATATATATGCATAAATAAGTAGTTGAGTACTTACCATGGACATAGTGCCAGGTAATGAGAGAACCGAGCTTGCCCCAGTTTGCATCTGCAACAGCATGTTGAATGTTGGCAGGAGAAATATTTGGAATGTGGTGTGGCTTGGAGGTGAACAATTCATGAAACTTGTCTGCAGAAGCATCAATGTGAACATCAACTTCCACCTTCCCCAATAACTGTTCCTCATGATCGTCCTGTCCTTGTGTGAGGTGTGAATCAATGTCTCTGCTAACCTCAGATGCGAGCTGCATCAGAGAATGAGGATCTGGGATTTGTCCCTGAAGCTTTTCGTACTCAAAAGTCCAGTGAACCACACTTCCCTTTTCCTTTGGAATGGCTTGCATCGTGGCTTTGAAGCTCTTGAGATGTTCAAGTACATCGCCTTCTGTTATCTTCAAAGTGATTGAGTTCTTTGCTGGGTCTGTGGCTTCAATCACAGTCTTGGCCACGCAGGTCTTCCCATCTACGTGCAGTCACAACTAATATCAGTCACTTGATCTGATAATATATATCATATAGCGAAGCTTATTCAATCTCGAAAATGAACGAAAATCATCGATTAAAAAAAATCCGTCGACATGATACTGATAAATTAAAATTTGGCTTACCAAGAACATAATTCCAGACAAGGACAGAGCCAACTTTCCGAAACGACCTTGATGCTTAGTCACAGCCTTGATTTTCCCAGGAGTAACGTTGGCAATGTGATGAGGATTGCTGCTGAACATTTCATGAAACTTCTCAGCAGAAGCATTAATGTGAACATCTGCTTCAAGCTTCCCGACTAAGTGAGCCATCTTTCTTTCTTTTCTGTTTGTGGTGATCGATATATTATGCAAACCCTAATTCACATGCACAACGAAGGCTTAAGCCCTAGCCCTTTATATGGGAAATTTGAGGCGGTTTGAAGCCAAGGGTCCGTATGTAATAATATTAACAGTACTTAGTCCCCATGACCTGCTTCGCAATGAATTTTTTTCCCCTCCTTTTCTTTACAAATGTAGTCTATTTTAGATTAATTTTAATCTTTTACACATATAGCATTGCCAGATCTTAGGCGTCATCAATATCAACATGAATTATTGCACCCAAGGTGGTTTGAGCTCATGAGGTGTTCTACTGCAGAAAGATATTATGATTGAGGTCTTTTTGTTATGATTGAGGATTATTTTAATTTAAAATGCTACACTAAACAGTTTATGATTAAAAAAAGTTCAATAATCTGCCTTACAGTGACGGCACGGAAGATGATTAAAATTTTGAATAAAATTTTATCCTTTAATTATTTGAATGGTTCAAGTTTATCTAAAAGTTACTCCTCTGGTCCTATTTATAGGAGAGAGAGAAGGTTTATTTGTCCTATTTATAAGTCATTTCATTAAATTTTCAGTGTGAATCTATTGTTTTGTCCTTTAGGTAGTTATCTTTTTTGAAATATGTATATTAACTATGGGTAAAATTAGAAATTGTTATGTTTTGATAGAGAGTTAATGTATTTTAAGGTTTCCTTAGTCTATGTGAAATATGTTAGAAGTGTTTTATAAATAAGACCAGAGGAGTATTATTCATAGAAAAAGTTGTTATGAACATCTTAAACTCATCAGATCTGGACCATTTAATTCTTATTTGAACAGTTTAGATTTTAAATTTATAATTAATTATTTTGGATAGAAAATTTTTTTAAAAAAAATATTAGTTAAGAGATTATCTTTACTATAGCATATACCTATTAAAATAATTATTTTAAATAAATAAAAATTAAAAATTAAATCTGAAGTATTCAATGAATGATCCAAATTTAATAAGCATTTATAGTCACTTCAATTTCCAAACATGAAATATAATGCGTACATAAAATCATAAAGAATCTTTGCTTTTCGCGAGGGACATCAGCACGTGACCAAAATATCAATGCATCAATCAAATGCTATATATTTATACAAAAAAAATCATAAAGATTCATATATAAAATGTAAAATTTGCGATAAAAAATTATTATTGCTAAAAATTAAGGTGGTTTATATATCTAGCATATTTTTCTAATTTAATTAAGATAAATGAGTTCTTTTTCATGCTAATCATCTTTTTAAACACAACTGTGTTACTTTATTGATTTAAGCAGATTTATTTTAATTGCATACAAATTATGATTGGTATAATTATCTAAGACTTCATATAAAATACACAGGTTCATATATTATGAAGAATATGAGTATATGCAACTTATTTTCAAATTCTATGCAACATAGCTAGTGGATCATTTATATCATTTAATTTTTTTCCCCAGACAATTGTGTTGAGCTATCATCAAAAGCAGCCAAGAATATAAAGAAAATTTTAACATAAAAAGGGGTTGATAATCGATGTACGTTGCTTTATATATGAGCCCTCTGTAAAGAGGTAAGTTAGCAATAAAGAGTGCACCCACTTGTCTTTTGATGTGGTTCCACAATACCTTCAACTCATCGACATTCACAAAAAAGGAAGGGGGGGGGGATTTAGCCCAAACACAACTTTGCTATTATTTGCGTTAAGGTTTGTAAAATTATTTTCATTTTTTACATGGTTATATAACTAAGTCAAATTTAAGTAGGGGTGATTAAAAATAATTTTTTTAAAAATGTTTTCTCCATCCATATAAATTTAAACTCAAGGCCTCTTGTTTGAGCGTTTAAAACTCCTTCCATTAGGACCAACACATATGGGTTGTCAAAGTGAATTGGTTTTTTCTAATTGACTTTGTGCAAACTAAATTAATAAAAATTAATTAGTATAACTT
>NW_021633959.1:0-45519 GCF_004799145.2 Neltuma alba
TCCCCACCGTGATAGGAATATAAGTGCACAATGTGCTTAGAATAAGCAAACGCCTGAAATATTGAGAAAACAAAATTCAACCTGTTAACAACTTCAAATGACATAAGTATGGGATCAATAGAATACATCAAGAAGCAAATACGTAAACCGAGCCATAGAAAGCAGCAAATATCCTTAGATCATACCAAAAGTGTTCCATCAGGACTCCACATCACACGGTTCACCGAAGCTGTGTAATCATTAGCCAGTGATGCCTACATTACGGTTAGATAACAGTTACTCATTAGTTGACAAGCTGACTTCAAAGTTCAAACGGAAACAATAGATATGCAGTGTTCATCAACTTTAGTTCAAGAAACACACCTGTAGAGGCATTGAACACACTCCAAGGTCCCAGACCTTGAAATTTCTAAGTGCAATCCTGTCACGGCTACCTACGTCCCACACCATGACATCTCCCATGTTTGTTCCAACTAAACATCAACAAAATTAAAAGATAAATCAATTTACAAATTAATTAAATATATACATTAATAACTAACTAAAAACTGAGGACATTACTGTTTGAGTGGAAGTCAAGAAAAAAGCAGCTTACCAAGAAAGTAGGATTTGTTGAAGCGGATGGAAATCCATACTTTTGACAGATGACCTTGGCTTAGAGTCATCACAACGTTCTTGGGCAAGTCATCAGACGAATAGGAGCTCTGACCGTGGCTTTGGCTAGAGTAAGCAACAGGCAGAATATTTACTGGTAGATTATTGACCTGCTAGAATTCATGAATGCAGGATGAGTTACAGACATTAAATTTCTGCAAAGAATCCATAATTGGTAGACTTCAAAATGAAGGAATTAATACCTAACGGTTTTAAAATAAATTTAAAATTTATTGTAAATGGCTAAGCAAGCATATATGCATCACACACTAGTCCATCCAATCCAGTCCAATTTAAATCCTACAAATCCTTGCCATCCTCCACCTGGAGAGCAAGGCAGCAATTTCTGTTCTCAGCATTAATATATCTCACGAATTGTGGAAACAAAAATAATATTGAAAAAAGAAGCAACAAACGTTTCCAATTTCCATATGAACGAGGTTTTTGAGCTTCAGTTCTTTGAAACTGTACACTTTACAACTTCCCAAAGTGTTTTTCAGTTTTGATAACAAGAAAAAAAGGTTGTGAAAAGCGTAGGAAAAATAAATAAAACTTCTAGTTAATATGAAAATTTTAACCTAGATATTCTCTGACTATGGAGTAAATAAAGTTCCATAGTTCAAAGATAAGCTATGATATGATCAGGTGTGCTGCCAAGCAATTTGGAATTCCACTAACTTCCAGTTATATTAACAAAGTGCCACACTGTGAAACAAGCATCTTGCACTTTAAAAGACATCTACGTGAAGGATAATGAAAAAAGCTGACATGCATGATCATGAGATCCACATTTTCACTCTTTAATCAAAAAGACAGAGACAAACAGATAGAATGCATCTTTATACTTCATCTGATATGCCAAAAGGCCTTGTCCTCTTCAATACGTGATCTGAATCTGCAGTTTGATAGTCCATAGCTGGGTTATTAGTGGGAGTTCTGGGGCGCTTTAAAATAGCTGTTGCCATGACCAAAACAGAGAGCGCAAAAGAAAATCAGGTTGGAAAGTGATCGAGCATAAAGAGACAAAGGAAGATTGATTGCCAATCATTCAACAAGCATTATAGAAAAAGCCAACATGACATAACCATCACAAGATCTCTAGCAATTTCAATATTTTCTCAGTTTTTCAAATCTCACATCACTTTTGCAGTTCCATAATTGAATGTATTCTCACGCATGATTAGATTTATAAAAACCAGCACGAAATGACCAGATAGATGAGGCCAATTCCCATTTTATGTGTTAGTCAAGGCCGACAAAACATTGACTAGATGTAAAATTACCTGCATTATTCGCTGCAGTCAAACCTATTGGTACTGCAGAGGCTGATGGGTGTGGAACAGGGGATGGATTGGCCATCCATCCAGCAAGTGATGTCTGAAGAGCAGGTGGTGTTGGCTGGAATGGCTATAAGATGTATAAATGGTATCAGGTATACAACATTTTATATTTATATATCACAAATTACCAGTGCAGCATAGGAGAATTGTTTCCAGTTCTGTTACTTACACCATGAGCACCAAGCGGTGGGAAACCTCCAGCCTTGGGGACAGCACCCATTAGAGGATTAGTAACAGGGGATGGAGCCCGTGCACCATTTGGCTGTCCACAGCTATGGTCTACAAATAGGGTCTTTATGTCAGGATTAGACCTTGGATTCTTACAGAGTTGATGTTGCCAGTTTAAACTGCAATCAACAATTAAATAAAAAACAAAAAATAATTGTTACATCAAAGATTAAAAAAATAATGGAATAAGTGCTAGAAAACATATGATATTTATAAGGACCTTTGATTGATTAAAGTCCGCAGCCTGGAGTTCTTCAAGGTAGGAAACTGAAGCTTATCACGAAACAAAGGGTTAGCTTCTATTAATTTCTTTAGTTCAGCGAGCATTATCCCCCTAGCGGACTTTGTATCTCCATACTTAGATAGCTGTTCATTATGTCTGTAAATTCATAAAAACCATTGTAATTCTAAGTGAAGAAAAAGTACCATAACATTATACCAAGCTTATTGCCCATACCTAAAGTTATCCAAAGTCAACAGTTGTGTGATTTCCTTGAAAAGATCCTCATTAAATGCGGCAAACACTTTCAAGTCCTTCACTAAAATATCCACTGCTTTTGATCGATCTTGCCTGCAGTTGTTTAAAACTTAATTCTCTCGCCCGTCATGAATAAAAAAATTTTAAGAACAGTAACAGCTTAACATCACCATAACATACTTATCTAAAGCTTCAAGGTATTTCTGCTTCCTAATCTCAAAGAAGATCTTCATGGAATATCTATTATCATCCACCTTCGTGAAACCAGACAAATATTTTTCAACCTCGTCCCACTCCCCATTCGTTACCATATCCTCGAAATATCTCATGTTAAAGAAAAATCCCGACTCTTGCTCCAACCTATAGACGTTCACAATTCAGATGAAAAATAATCAATTAGCCAGAGAGAACGAGAAGATATGTATGACTACCGAAATTAAAATTAAAAATTTATTAAAAAAAGATGAGTAGAAAACTAGCATACTTGTGAACAGACTCCTTAAATTTTTCTTCATCTAGAAACTGAAGTATAAGAAACACCAGTTCTCTGCTAAGCGAAGACATGGCGGTGTCCCCAGCAACTAAAATAAGTCCGCCTGAAAGATCGAAACCAGAATAGATCAACAACACTGGAGCATCAAAACCTTGAATTAAGCGAAAAATACATCAACATGAAAAAATTCAAGACTCTGTGTGAGAAACCAAAATCTATCAGAAAAAATTATTTTATTATCCAGATATTAAGCAGAAAATTCAGGAAAAAATTGCTGAGAAATGGAAAATGAGAAGGAGAGAAGGAGCTCGCACCTGTCTGAGATTTCCTACACAGATCGATAACCCTCGAAGCAGAACGAGGATAATTAAGGAGGGTTTCAGTGGTTTCTCGCTCTGCTTTCTCTCTCTAGCTTTTCCCGTGTTGGAACGCTTCTGGTGAAGTATTTATACAGGAAAGGGCTAGGGATTTGGGGAGAAAGGAGAAAGAGAGAGAGGTAAGAAGCGACGAAATGAATGAATCAAGACGGTTTAAATAGCGTGAGCGAGCACGAGATGAGATGGGAATCATGGCTCCTGTGTGATAAGCCATCGTACTTATAACCGATGCAATAAGTAGAACTACTTATCCAAAGTGAGATTTGCCTTCTGCTTATCTGGAGTCATAAATAAGCAGATTTAGATTTATTTTCGGCTAGACTTGCGGAGTTTTCAATCTGCAATAACGCTGATTTATTATCATTTCCTATATAATTTTCTGAGCACATACATAACACTGGTATTTTATTTTGATTCATTAATTGTATAAAGCGTTTTATTCATTATTTAATTCTAATGTTGTTATAAAAAAAATACTGCCGTTAGTATTTTAAATATTGACAGATCATTACCTGACATATTTTCAAAAATAATAATACTTGACATAAAAAATTATTATTTGAGAGTAATAATATTAAAGTTAGATGACTAAAAAATATTTTATAAAATTTGGAGAACAAACTAAAATCTTATAAAATTTGGAGAACAAACTGAAAAATATGCACTTTTGCTTGATTTTCTGTGAGCACACTTCCATTTCTTTTCTAAAATATTTTCAGTTTAATTAGAAAAATTTCGGAAGAGGACCTGGCTTCATTTTTTGTCTATTAATTAATTAATAATCAAATCTAGTTTGTTGTCCGGGAGAGAGAGGGAAATCTTTTATTTTCTGTAGGTTGTTATATTTTTATAACTGTGAGTTAATCACTTTTATCTAAATTTTTTATTGGTTATGTTGAAATTATTTTCTATTTTTATTCTATATTTAGATTTTATATACGAAGCAAACAATTATAGACTAAAATATTTATTACAGAATCAAGTAAAATATTTGACTTTATAAATATGCATATACATATATATCTATAAATAAAAGGATACCTTAGTTATTGCCTAGCTATAGTCATCTAGCTTCTACTCTTGACCAGATAAATTTAAATACAAAAAGGAAAAAAAATGGCCCCGTTAATCACACCATAAAGAAATATACTTCAAAGTTGACTAACAATAGATATAGAATTGTGATTGAGATTTGAGAGATCCTAAGACGCATGCAAATAACCCGTTAATTTTTGAATATTTTTGTTTGCTGAAAAAATTAGAATATCTTGAACTATTTTAGATTATCAATTATCAAATGCTTTTTATTTTTTCATTTTTTGGCAAAAACATCAAATGATTTTTATTTTTCCTTTCTTTCGCATCAAGAAAGTTTTATGCTGGGTTAGCCAAAAAAAAATCATAAATATTTACATTTCATTCTCTCTTTAACATCTAAGCTTGCCTATTTTCAAGGAAAATTTGCCTTTGATTAGGAAAAAAAAACCTAAATTTACTTGATATTGCTTTTCAGTTTCCCTTTCATTTATTGTCCTTAAGATACTTTTAAAAACGGAGGCTTACAAACTTCACTTGCTAAAAAAAGTATTATAATACATTATATTATAAAAATAGAAAGGTATTACACTAATCTCATTTATACAATTTCATTATTTAGAAATTATTAATCATTTTGTCCATATTTCTCTTCACAATATCTGTTGTTCGCTTTAGTTTTTTCTATCACTTAAAAAACTATCCACGCCTCTTTTTCTGGGAAAAAAATCTGTATTGAATATATCCTAATCGACGTATATATTTAGAAATTGTGAATTATTTTGTACATATTTCTCCTCGTAAAATTAGTTGTTTCGCTTTAGTTTTTTTTATCATTTAAAAAATCTCCATGCCTCTTTTGCTGAAAAAAAATGTGTGTGTGTGTGTGTGTGTGTGTGTGTGTAAAGGCTGGCAAAAAAATGAATACATATATATATGTACACACGTATATATATGAAAATCCGTACAGTTATACGTTTAATTGAGAAAGTTCATTGTCTGGTGACGTGTTTGGATTAGCAAGGAATCGTTCAGTTACCAAATTATCAGATAAAAATTAATCATCTAAAACTTTAGGTTAGAATCATTAGACATCAATTATTTCCAAAAGGATTGGTTTAAAAAAGCACTAAAACTTATCAATTTATTTATTTTTTCTGAAAAGTGCATTTACAATTCCCTGTGGGGTTAATAATTTTATATGTGGTAACTTCTTATTTGTATTTTGGAGGAAACCATTTTTTACTTTCATGGGGGGGGGGGGGGACAGAGTTTTATTTTACTGATTACTCCTGTACAATATTGATCAAATATTTTTGTGAAAAAATCAATACCATCAATATCTAAAAATATGAATTGCAATTTTTGAAAAACCAGATATAATTGTAATATAGGCACACGGTTTTATTGGTTGATTCAATACTAATTTTTAGTCTTATGATAGTCCACTTTTACATATTTGATATATTCCTAAAAATTATTAAAAAATATTTTTTTATTGTAAACAAATATGAAATATCCTAATTATTTTATAACAAGCTGCGACTGCGTTGTTTAATGCGCAGAATAAATTAGACTAACATAAAAAAAAATGGAATAGAAATGATTCCATGACAAAAAAAATATTATTCACATTCTGGGTAAAAAATAACAAAACAGATAAGTAATGATAATAAATGCATGAATATGATACGCATTAAAAACAAAGATTTTCATGAAAAATATCAAGTAGGTTTTAAAAGATCTCTTACTAATTACTTTAGAGATAAAAATGCATATTAAGATTAAAAAATGAAGGTAGCTATTAAGGTACAGCTGATTATTTGCTATATGAATTTCCATTCCTAAATATAGAAATTAAACAACTAATTTGAAAAGATAAAAAAATTTAAAATAGTTATTTATGAAATAATCTCGTATATCTTTTTTTTTGGCTTTTAAACACCCCTATTTTTAGTCAAATATATTGAGATCAATTCATTAATAAAAACATCTTTTAACATATGTAGTTATTAAAAATAGTTTGAGAAATTTTCAAGAATAAAATAGGCTGGGATTTTATATTTAATATTAGAGTAAATTCTTTAACCAAATTTTATTTTTAAAAATGATAAATTAAATTCAAGAAACTGAATAAACTACTAGTCACTGTCACGAGCTTCAAGAGAGTCTAAAACCACAGCATGAAAAGCACTATTTCTATCCTAATTATAAAATTTAATTTATAATATAAAATTATATTACAAACTAAATTATAAATAGGATAGGAGATACTCCTCGTCCTTATTATAAGACCTATTTACTTTTTATTTGGTCATAATTATAAGACCCAAATCCATTTTGTCTCTTATATTTTTGTATTTTTTCCAAGATAATCCTTCTAATAATGATAGTTTAGCCAATATACTTAATTAGCAAGGATATTTTAAGAATGGACAATACTTATTTATTATAAATAACCAATTAACTTACTTCCAATCTCCTCAAATAAGTCAATATGGGTAGCAATTAGGGGAAGAGATAGTAGTATAATAACTGCAATTTTTTGTTTAAAAAAACAAAGAAGCTGCGATTTTTTATAGTCAGGAAGCAAGTTGAGCTCAACGACAATGGACTCGGAAAACGTAAACCGCGGGAACAACACCCGGTTCATGGGCAAATAGGCAATACATCTTCGGCCGGGGGCAGATCTGCCATTCTGCTCGCAATTACATGCAGAGTATTTCTCCGTTCTTGATAAAACCTTATTTTAAACTAAAAATATTGATTAACTAATTTGAATAAATTAAAAATATTAGTTAAGTTAATTTATATAATATGTTTTTTTCTAAAACTTTCTAAATATATTTCCTAATTCACTCTTTCTTTTTATTACTTAATTATTGTTAAAAGAATATTAATAGAATTACTTTGAGTGAAAATTAATAAGTATTTAAAATAGATATTAGATATAGAAACAATATCAATTCTTCAATTATTTTAATTTTGATAAAGCGCTAGTAACAGGTTGTTTTTTAATGGAATGTGACAAAAATATAATGAAAGTGGAAAGTTAATCTCTTCCACAGTCAAAGGCGACCGTGGGATGGTCTTCCATGCTAATTTCGCTGTAATTTGCTGAAGTTTTACCTTCTGACTTTTCGTTCTATGAAAAGTAATTGTAATTATGATATACTGCTGTGTTATAAATGACATAGTATTAAAAATTACTTATTTAAGCATGTTATCACATACATTAAACAACATAGTCTTTCCGTAAATACATCGTGAGTATTTGTTTTTCTTCATTTTTTTTATCATTTTTTTCTACCCACGGTTTTTATCTATGAAAAATAAAACATATAAAAAGTGAGATTATTCATGAGACATACGAATGTGTTATATTTTTTATTATTTGAATATTTCTCCACATATTTTATCGTGATCCATGCAACTTGTTTTTGTTATAAGATTTCCTAATACATTTTAACGAGGTTTCACAAGGAAAAAAAATATAGCTTTTGTAAAAAAAATACTACATTCAGTACTTAATACTATCTCTGGTCCTAATTATAAGAGCTAGTTGACTAATTTGAGGAAATTAAGAAAATAAGTTAAATTAGTTATTTGTCATAAATATATACTACCTCCGGTCCTTATTATAAGACCCCATTTGACTTTTTGTTTGGTCCTAATTATAAGACCCCAATCTATTTTGTCTCTCATATTTGTATTTTTTCCAAGATAATCCTTCTAATAATGATAGTTCTAGCCAATATACTTAATTAGCAAGGATATTTAGGAATAACAATACTTATTTATATAAAACAACTAACTTAACTTACTTCTTTAATCTCCTCAAATAAGTCAACTGGGTCTTATAATTAGGACCGGAGGTAGTATTGTCTTTCCTAAAATATCCTTACTAATCAAGTGTATTGGTTAGAACTACCATTGTTAGAAGAACTATCTTGAAAAAATACATAAATATTAAATACAAAGTAGATTGGGATCTTATATTTAGGACCAAAATAAAAATCAAAAGAGGTCCTATTTTAAGAACCGGAGGTGGTATAAAAATTAGTTTGACTTTCAATTTGCTTCTAAATATAAGATTTAATTCACTTTATTTTTTATATTTATCTATTTTTTCAAAGTAATTATTGTAATAGTTGCACTATTGAAGATTTCATCAAATAATAGTTTTAATCAATACAGGTGATTAATAAGAGTATTCTACAAAAGATAACACATATTTATTGCAAATAGTTAATTTGATTAATTTTTTTACTCTCCTTAAATTATTAAGTTTTATATTAAGAAGCAGAGCTAATAATAACATTTCTTATGAAAACAAAAATAAGGGACAATGTCGTAGAAGTGCAACATTCTTAAATCCTATGTCGTCCTCGTCAACCAATTAAAGATTTGTGGAATTTGACCGACCCATCAAAGATTTGTGCGTTTTGGTGGGATTCAAAAAGGATTTCTCCGAAGATTTATGTGTTGGAAAAGATTAGTTTCTAAACCGCTATTCTTATTATTTTAGAATAATTATATGTTATACAGAATCAACATATAAGAAAAATTTTATAAACATAAAAATTGTTTTTACATATTTTTCAAATTAAACACTCAATTAATCATTAAAAAAGATTAATATAATTTTTGATTCCTCAAATTTCAAATTATAAGTTTTAGTCCATCAAAAAACAAAATAATCTAAGTCTTTATTGGATTAAAAAACTAATATTTTAAATAAAAAAATTTGAAAAATCAGAATCTATATTTAAAAAAAAACAGTAGAAGAGTCCGTGGACCCGTGGAGCGGGGTTAGTTTCCCTGCCTTTGGATTGGGTTGAGTCGAAACCCCTTCCTAAAATTTCTTACCAAAAAAAAACAGTAGAAGAGATGTCCACGTCTTTGAGAATTGATGTGACACTAACTTGTCGAACTATACGAGAAAACGGACGATTTAACCGAGAAAAAACTGTGATAGCCTACCATCCACTCAGCATGTCACGACAAAAACAACGACCATAAACAATGGAAATTACGAGATAATGAGCATAATCCCCAAAAAAATAATTAAATATTCGACCTTTGAATTAATCAACATCCTTCCCCAGTTTTTTTTTTTTTTTTGGCCCCCAAACAATCTCGTCACTTTCCGCAAATGTCGTTGTCACATTCTTCTGGGAAACTTCATTCGGGGTGTTTTTTCATCACATCCATTTTATCACTAACTTTATTCCGTTTTTATCCCAAAAGTAATTTTACAGAGAATTTTATTATTTTTAATCAATAAAACCAGCCCATGCTTATCTAGGGATTTATAAAGCTTGATTAGATCGGGTCACATCATACCACACACAAAAATATTGATATATTATTCACCAATGATATTTACATAATTGTAATATCTGAGACGCGCCTTTATAAAAATAGAAATCACTATTATTTCCTTTTCAAATCCTTTGGTCTTATGGAATGAGATGACCCGGATATGGTCAGCCCAGGCCTCAACCAGTAGTTCGGTGCACCGTAATTAACGCTTGTAGGATTCATGATGAATAAGTATATTCATACAAATTGAAACAATTTTTTTTATATATATTTATCTTATATTTTATAAATTATAATTAAAAAGTCACTTATAAATCATTTTAAACAAGCACTTAAATCCAACTTATATACTCCCCCAGTCTTACTCATAAGACATTTTTAGCATTTGTTGCACATGTCAGGAGAAACTTTAAATTACATTATATTAACTCTCTATTAAAATATAATAACTTTTCAAATTTTTCACTATCTAATTTAAACGCTTTTAAAAAATAAATATTTATACTATAGTAAATAAACGACACAATAATATATTCGTGTTAAAAATTTAATGAGATGCTTTATAAATAGGATTTAAAAAAATCTCTTTGCCTTATAAATGACACTAAAAAAACATACTTATTGATTACAATGTCACTGTCTCTTGTCTTTAATGAAATAACTACTTTAGAAGTATTTCATCCATTAATTAAATTAATTATTTATAATAAATATGGATTGGTTTTTTTAAACTATCATTTTAGTCACGTTCCTTGTAACTACCTCCTGATAAGAACCCCTTATAGTTTAATAAGGATATTTTAAAAAAATTTAAATGTAAAAAAACAGAGTGAATTAAAATGGTATTTTAAATCAAATTCATCCTAAATTTTATATTCCTCTGATCCTTAATATAAAACTCATTTAACTAATTTGATTAGATTAAAAAAGTTAAGTAAGTTAGTTAATTATAAAAAATGTGGCACTTTTTTCCTAAAACACAATAATCATCTTTCTTAATACCTTATCTCCGTCTTCTACTTGATTATGATTGAGGGAGTATCTATAGAGATAATTTAGGAAAATTAATAAATATGATAAATAGGTATTATATTTAGAACTAAAACCAATTTAATAATTAAATCTTATATTAAGAATTGAAAGAGTATTAAATATGGGCGGTTGAAGTGAGTCCTGGACAAGAAAATTTTGGGAGGGGTGGTTGAGAACTTGAGATGAGGTGGTGCGTTGCTTAAAAAACACCGACAATAATTTATAACGTGTCAACATCATAGTTGCTCGCCGTTTAAACTTTTCTATTTTCATTCACACATATATTTATTAATTGAATAAAAAAATGGGACATGTTTATGGATTGAAACTTGCCAACTCATTCTCTCCCTCCCTATCAATACACCGCATCTTTAATTCATTCGTTTTTCACGCTTCCAATAGTCACTTGTTTGTTTCCCACATTCAATATTACCAGGACACTAATTTTTGGGATTTCTCCCGCCCAAAAAAATTATCGGGATTTTAGCCTTCCTTAATCTTCTATTTTTATTATTTAAAATTAAATAACCGATATATACCTTACGACTTACATTTCCCTTTTTTGCCTATTTTTAATTTTTATACATGTGCGCTTTAACTTGGGTCCCACTTTGTTCCTGGACATACATTGTGCACTTATTTACGTTACCTTTTACTTTTAGAAGTTTATCTTGTTTTTTTTAAAAAAAAAAAATGGGCACATGCATCGCACGCAATAAGAGTGGAGTTACGAGAAATTTCTCGGTAGCTATGACTGTCCACTTTATTCCCTTTTTCTTTTCTTTTAAATCAACTTTCAGTCAATCATTTTAGAATTAGTACAGTTTAAAAAGATAAGTTTAGGAACACAATTAGTTAGGATAAATACAACTTTTCTGAATTTTACTTAATGAAATTAGTGACTTTTACCTTTTTTTTATCACTATTTAAAGATCCCCAGACCTAGAGATAAATTTGAATTTTTAAATGCTCCATTGAAATTTAAAATGAACATTAGAAAAAAAAATTCTCCCGTTAAAATTTTTTATTAGTGAGAATATCTAAATAAAAGTCCTAATATTCAGCATGTACAAAATTTGTAGAGTTGAAAATTAAACTTAATCTAGCAAGTTAAATGAGCCAACCGGTCATTTTTTGCATTTAAATATTAAATTCACGCAGTCGTTGAAATCTCACACACAAACAGATGTCTTACAGAAGACATTGTACGTAAAAGTATTGAGTTTTATATTTAAGACAAAAACCAACTCAAGAATTAGATCTGTATTAAGGACCGAAGGAGTAATTAATTATATTATAACTCACTTTGTGCGTAAATAAAATACCCAGTTATCAAAATCACATAGATTAAAGAAGTATCCTACGGCTAAATGCTTTTGTCATTCCCAACCTACCCCTAATTAAATGTTTTCCTTCTTTTGTGATGGTGGAATCGTTTTTCTGGGGCTAGAAAGAATCATTAATCAGTAACTAGAAATATATGCAGTCCGGTCAACAAAAAAAAACTAGAAATATATGCAGAAAGATCTTTTAAGGTATCATAGATTTTCGAACAATATATTATAAAGAAAAAAAAATGTGACTGGGTGCTATATTTAAGGAGGAGGGAGTTACTTCTATTTTTTTGTCTAAGATTTAGGAAACAACTGAGGAATTTATTTTAATCATAACTGAAACTTTCAAGCCTCTTTTACTTTCCATATTAATGTGTGCAATTATAAGGGCGTTTTGGTGGGTGATCCGAACAGACCAACTTACATATGGGTACTACCTCCGGTCCTTAATATAAGACCTTATTTGATTTTTATTTTAGTCATAAATATAATATCATAATCCACTTTGTCTCTCATATTTATACATTTTTTTTAAAGTAGCCATTCTAACAATAATAAATCTAGTCAATACACTTAATTAGCAAGGATATTTCAGGAAAGACAACAATTATTTAGAATAAATAACTAACTCAACATTATTTCTTAATCTCTTCAAATTAGTCAGTTGGCTCTTATAATTAGAACCAGAGGTAGTATATTATAAGTAGTTACTTGTAAATAGAGTAATTAAATTTTCTTAAGCTGTACAGTGGATTGATTAAGCCGCGTCCTAGTCATATAAGGAAAAAAAATCTATTAGCTTGACAAGACTATCATAGCATCGAATAACTTAAATATTAAGTTATATCTAATAATCAAATCTCAAAGCACATTCAATATCAACTATGAGCCTCTTCTTTATTTAATTAATTTCATGAAAAGGACGTAGACACCATCCACACGGTGATGAAGACAATTGAACTGTGTATAACACGAGCTCAAAAATGGAGAGTGATAGAGAAACAGGTGCCCTTTCGGTTGGCTTTTAAATATCGTAGTTAGGGTTCTTATCTTAAATATAATATTTTAATCAATATTATCTTTTATATTTATTTTTTTTTCAAACTGATTTTTCTGCTCCTTCATCTTTTTTATATGGCACTCTCAGCTAATTATTATATATCAAAAAATGACAATTAAGTCATTAAATTTGACAATTTGCCATGAATTGATAATTTTTCCCCAATTAACTTCTCATTCAATTTCTTTCAACTGTGAACCTCAATCAATAACAAGAATAAACTGAGAAAAAAAAATCCAGTTAATAAAACCATTGATGATTTATATTTACGACCAAAAATTACTTCTAGAGAATGTCCTATAACAGATAAAAGAGGGAGCACCTTATTTTTTTGACCGGAAAAAAGAAGCAACTTATAAATGTTGCATCTATTAGAAATAATTCATAATTAATTCTGGCAAAAAATTGGACTTCGTTAATTTTTTTTAATGTATCTAAGAGTCTAACACATCATAGATTTTGTATGTTTTCTTTGAATAATAATTTTAGGGTGAAAAATAGTGGGAGAGACTTGAGCTGGAGGCGCCGAAGCAAGACGCACCTCACGTAAAAGCGAGCAGCAGTTGTCGGGTACTCGCGAGGGTAAGGGATCCGAGGACGAGGCAGTTTTCCCCATCAATGGTTTTGCATAATAATAATAAAAAAACAGGCGTGTGACAGACGTCTTCAATTTATCGCCTTCAATTCGTTTCGTTTCGTCGTCTCGCGAAATGTGTGGACGGAAGCTTTCTTCTCTCCAAAATATCCCATCATCTCGCGTTCTCGTCAGGAGACGCTGCACGTCCTTTCATCGTGACGCAAGACATTTTAAACGGTTCCAATCACAACGCTTTTGTTTTTATTTAGACTGCAAAGAAAGACAATGAGGGCGCCAATCACATGGAAAGGCCCCCATCTTAAATAAAGTGAGACTTTCTCCCCATTTTACCCTTTTGCCCTTGTTTATATCAGAATATTGCTTCTCGAAAGCGTTATATATACTTGTCGGCAAATAAAATAAATAAATATCGGTTTCCGCCGTGCAAGGCTTTGCAAAGTCTACAGCTTTTCCTTAATTAATACTGACCTGGTCCTATTTATAGGATAAAAATTAATTTTTATCTTATTTATAAGGTAATGAGAAAAATATTTTGTATGAATATATAATTTTATTATTTATTTATTATTATGTTGACTTTGTTTACATGAGATATGATGTATATTAAATATGACTAAAGTTAAAAGTTGTTGAATTTTAAAATAGAGGTAATGAAGTTTAAAGTTTTTCTTATTCTGTATGAAATATGTTAGAAGTGACTTATAAATAAGACTAGAGGAGTAATGTATTAAAATGGTCACTTTTATTTTTTTTAAAAAGAGTGAAGTTTACAATGTTCAATTCTAAATATAAGAACTAGTTGACTGATTTGAGTAGATTAAGAAAATAAATTAAGTTAGTTATTTGTATTAAATAGGTATTGTCTTTCCTAAAATATTTTTCTAATCAAGTTTATTAGTTAAAACTACTATTATTAGAAAGACTATCTTTGAAAAAAAAGATAAATTAGATTTGAATTTTATATTTAGGATTAAAATAAAATTTAAATAATGTTTGTATTAATTCTTTTTGTTTATTTTCGGTTTTGGCGGATTATATAGTTAGATGGATTAATGGGGTTGATTTTGACTCTGACGACGTGTCGTCTTATCCAAAATTGGCGAGATAGATGCATGGGATCCACCCAGCAAGGCTAATGATATTTTATGTTTTTTGGCCCCTAGCTTGCTATGTGCACAAATCGCAATATCCTAGTATTTCAGATTAGATACCATGTTATGTGTATATATATATTCTGTTCACATTTCACTCTGATCAAGCACATTAACGTGGACGATAGATTTTTCAGACACCAAGCCGATGGTGGTAGTATATATGTTAGGTTGACAAGAACTGCTCAACTTTCATATACATCTTCATAAAATATAAAATTTAAAATCGCTTGTATTCTTTTTCCAATTTTTTTAATCCAGCATCCGCCAAGTTAATTTGAACTTGGATAATGATATTTTTATTAAGCACAGGTATTATTGAAAATGTTATTGAGTAGTCAATGTGAACATCTTTTTAAAGAAGAATTTAAATATTGATTTGTTATATATATATATATATAGCCAGACGCAGGTCCTTTCTATCGTATCCAACCTCTTTTATTGGGAAAAAAGGAAGAAAGAAAAACATTCAGGTAATGTAGAAGGTGCTTTTGAAATGGTGATACGCGGAGTATGATTTTGTATTGCGTGGGTGAGAGGGGGAGGGATGGATTGGGAGGGACTAAAATATTAGGAAAAGCAATAAAGGGCGAAAATAGGGATTGAAATGGGAGAAAGGGAAGGGTGGGGGGGCTGTCAAAGTGGGGCCCACCAGCAAGGGAAAATTCAAAGATGGAGAAACGTTAAATTTGATTTTGATTTTGATTTTGATTTTGATTTTGATATGCACATTCGCCACCCCCCCTCATTATCCGTCGCCTTCCATCAGTCTTTCCTTCTTCCTTCATGCCCTGGGCCCCCTTCCTCTCTTTCTCTCTCTCTCTGTTTATATTTATTTGTATTTTCTTTCCTCCCAATCTAGCTACCAGAATTTATTCTTCCTGCACTTAAAAAAACAAAACTCATGCGTCACATTTTTTAAAATAAAGTGATGCCTTTTTTTTTCCCAATTGATGAGACTCGACCATCTAATTTAGGAGAAATCAAATATCTGCTTCTGCATTTACTGCTTTTTTGTTCTTGTTTTTTTTGTTAAACATAGAACTTTTGTGGCACAAAACTCTTTTAGTGCTTCTACTAATTTAGCTCAATGTGCTTTTCTTATAAAAATAAGATATATTCTTTATTATTTTAAAAATAAAATCACTAGAATATCTTGTAGTTACTTCGTTGTGCTTTTTTTTTATTATTTGCTTTTTAAAACTTTTTTTTATCATAACTCATACATTCATTATATACCTCATTCAAAATTCAAATTTATAATCTCGCAATTAAAAGTATTTAAAAAATTATTAGTATTAATTGAGTTATAGGTCTCGACTAATTATTTTCCTCTCTCTCTCTCTCTCTCTTTTGTCACACTAGACAAAAAAGGGGGGAGTGAATAGGCCGCAAGAAGTCAAGAACCTTGCGTGGTAAAGGGTGCAATTAGAGGTTAAGGGTTTAAATTTTTTTATATAAAAATTAAAAAAAGTGACATTTCTAACTGAAACAATAATCCTTTTTGTGGTGTACTACTTCCGATTCTAATTATAAAAGTTAGTTGACTCATTTAAAGAGACTAAAAAAAGAAATTAGGTTAGATATTTATAATAAATATGTATTCTCTTTTTTAAAATATCATTGCTAATCAAGTTTATTAGCTAAGACTATTATTATTGAAAAGACTATTTTGAAAAAAAATACATAAATATGAGAGACAAAATGGATTGAGATCTTATATTTAGTATCAAAATAAAAATAAAACAAGATCTTATATTAACGACTAGAAGTACTATGTGATTCGAAAAAGATGTGAGTTAGAAAGAACTGGTCCGCAAAAGAAATATAAATATCTTCATAGAGCAAACGCTGACTAATGAGTATAGCATCCTCAGAATTGTAACCTTTCCATAGCATATAAAAATCACAAAAATGGTTATAATCATGAGAATGCAATAAATTTTATAAAATGAGACAGAATAATGCTTTTCCATCTTTCACTCCCAACAAAGGTGGGGATGTTTTTCTATTTAAGTTGGTATTGTAAAGCTGAAATTTAATGTTTTGGCAATCTCGAAAATATTTTCCTGATGATCATTAATGAAGTGTTGGACTTTGCCCAAAGTTTCTTGCCGAAAAAGCAAACTTTGTCTGAAACTACCCTTCCATTTTTCCTTTTAAGCTTCATTTGCTCATAATAACATATTGAATATGAAAAAATACTGATAAATAGTAATTATACTATTTACCCAATTAAGTTGGACTGGGTAATTACTAGTTATTTAGGTTCTTACCATTATACTACTTCCTATCTTAATTAGAAAAACTGATTAACTAATTTGAGAAGATTGAAAAAGTAAATTAATTTAGTTATTTGTAATAAATAGGTGTTGTCTTTTTAAAAATATCCTTACTAATTAAGAGTATTGGTAAGAACTATTATTATGAGAAAAATTATCTTTAAAAAAATGTATAAATATTAAGGACAAAATATATTATAGTGTTATATTTAGAATCAAAATAAAAATCAAATAAGATTTTATATTAAGAATTAGTAATAGGGATCGTTTGTGTATTACTGTTAATTACCAGCTTAGAAGTTACCGGTATAAATTTAGAATCATACTCCTGTTAATAATCAACCATCAACAATCAGCAATTTTGCAATAAAAATACGTTAGATTCCTAAATCTATAGCTCAACGTCACATCAAGTTCTCGAATATTTTTTTTCGCCTGACATATCTTCATTAAAGACTCTTTTTTTTTTTGGACCAGCAATATCTTCATTAAAGACTTAACTCTTAAAATTCAATCGCATCGTAGACTTGTTTGGAATCACATTTTAAAATCTTTGCAAACAAATATCATGTACTTGCTATTTTAAACGGGTCTTGTATTATTGTATTTAACTTTATTATAAATTGTCTCAAAAGGAGTGTCCACGATTTAACCCTATTTTTGGTGAGAGCAAATTGGAAGTAAAAGAAGGAAAAGAGAATATTAAGTTCGATTTAAAAAACTAGGAAAGTGAGATATAACATTTTGACAAGAAGAATATGTAAGATGAAAGAGTAAGAAAAATTAATTAAAAACTTTTAATTTCATTTTTAATTTTTTTTAAAATTCAACTCATTAAAATTTTTTCTTCTTTCCCCCTCATTCATTTCCCTCAAACCATACAGATCCTAAATGAAATAGTCAGAGGTATTACTTCCAATCCTTAATATAAGAGCTAGTTATATAATTTGAGTAGATTAAGAAAACTAATTAAATTAGTTATCTGTAATAAATAGATGTTATCTTTCCTAAAATATTCTTGCTAATCAAATGTATTGGCTAGAACTACTATTATTATAAGAACTATCTTGAGAACAAATAGATAAATACGAGAGACAAAGTAGACTAATGTCTTATATTTAGAATCAAAATAAAAAATCAAATAAACTCTTATATTAAAGATCGGAGGTAATAGTATGTAATCCGATAAATGAAAATAATACTGTCTTTAGAAATACAAATTTTTAAATCTGTTTGATGCTTCTCATAAGATCAATTTTGAATTTATCTGAATATTAAATGTATTTTTCCTAATTTTATTTCTAATTAATTATATTATTTTATTTTGTACATCCTTTTTTAATCTTTTTTTTTTACTTTCTCTCACTTATCCACTTATAACTATAGCCATATTTGGCAAAAAAAAATTTACATTCTTTATATATTTATTAATTTTAACGAACACTAACGGTGCAATTTGATTAACTGGATCTTGTTGAAAAGATCCAAGGCAGTGCCGTTCACGACTTTGCAGCAGTTCAACTCCGATTGATATTGGCAATTATAATTCAGGTTATCATACAAACAGTTTTTTTTTTTTTGTAGAGACAAATAGTTTTTTTTTAAATGTTCAATTATATTCTAGTGCTCTAAAATAAGTAATGTTACGTCAAGTTCTTAACATAAAAGCTAGTTAATTAATTTGAATATATTAAGAAAGTTAGTTAAATTAGTTATTTATAATAAGTAGTTGTTGTCTTTCTTAAAAATGTTCTTTTAGTTTTAAATATAAGACCTCAATTCAATTTGGTTCTCATATTTATGTATTTTTTTAAGGTAATCCTTTTAATAATAGTAGTTTTAACTAATACACTTAATTAGTAAGGATGTTGTAGGAAAAACAATATGTACTTATTACAAATAACTAACTTAATTTCTTTTTTTAATCTACTCAAATTAGTTAACTAATTCTTATATTTAGAACTGAAGATAGTATTAAGTATCATGTTACAGAAATTTGATAAATTTGGTTGTCGGCCATTGCTGGTAGGAAACAATTCAAAGCATTAATTAAGACCGAAATTGAACAAAGATTGATAAGGTCAAAATCAAATGTCCTGTGCAAGACATCGACTGAGACAGAAGTGATCAACGATCAATATTATGGCAATTAGTGCCCTACTGCCTCACTTGTTCTCCTTTATCCTAACATCCACAATCTCTCATCATTGTTTCTGAATTTGGTTTATAATCAGTTTTTTTTTTTAAAACCTATCATAAGAATATAAATAGCTGTTTTCGTACATTTTATTACAGTTAATCAATAATATTCTTAACCATTGTGACATAGTAAATACTCCTCTTGTTCTATTTATAAGGCAGAGAGATAAGATATTTTTTGTCCTATTTATAGGACACTAAGAGAAATTTTTTGTATAGATATATAATTTTACCCCTCATTTATTATTGTGTTGATTTTATTTATATGAGATATAATATATATTAAATATAAATAAAATTAGCAAGTCATTCAATTTTAAATGAAAGTTAATGAAATTTAAGATTTTTCTTTGTATGGGTGAAATATATTGGAAGTACCTTATAAATAAGATCAGAGGAGTAAGATCTTGCCTTTAGATTAGAGAAGGCAGCATAAAATTACATCATGGGACCGTATTTTATAATTTATTTCATGCCTAAACAAAGTCACACATACTATGTTTAGTCACTCACTCTTATAATCATTTTTACAATACAAGGTAAAGATACACAATTTTTGTCATGTTTATAAATCACATTATTAAATTCTTAGCATAGATATATCATTTTATCTTTAATTTTATTTTATTAGATAGTGTATATTAAATAGAGATAAAGTTAAAAATGATAAAATTTCAAGGTAGCCTTAACAAAATTTAAATTTTTTTTGTAATAAAATATATTTAAAATGACTTATAAATATAACTATATAAATATTAAAGACTACGCAGAATCAATAAAATTATTCAAAAATCAATTATAAACCTGCGAGAGTCAATGAATTAAATCCTCTCCTTTAGAATAAAAACAAACTTTATTTCGTACGCGCTTTATTTTATGCGGGCGTGGGAGAGTTGAGCTGTGGGGGGCTTTTTTTTTTTTTTTTGCCCTTTTCTGGCCTGGAAGAGACACCTTGTTTTGTTTAAATGTTTAAACCAAGAAAGGTTGAAGGAGGAGCTATGAGTACATGGTCATATATGGCATATATCGATATTCGTTTCGTGCTCTAATTGGCTACGTCACTTCCCATATTAACAATAACATTAAAGGAGCTCAGTGTGCTGTTCCACGATGCTGCATATATCATCGTAAAATGAGGGTTTTCAAATTGTAACTATAAAAATTTGAGCCGTAAATTTAAAGTTGTCAGTTACAAATAGGTCCTTATTTCTAAGGGTATTCACGGATCGGGACCGGGACAGGCCCATTGTGATTCCGTCTCGATGAACAGTAACGGGACAGATTTTCTATCCTGTGTCCCGGCCGGTCTCGGGGTTGTCCCGGTCGGGACGGGACGGATCCGGGAGGGGACCGGGACGTCCCGAAATTAATTTTTTTTAATTTTTTTTTAATTTTTTTTAAAAAATTTTTAAAAAAATCTGATTTTTTAATTATATTGTTTTGAGCTTAAATCTTATAAAAACATCTTTTTTATTTGTTTGGGCACTCTTAAACAAAAGCTCAAAATATTACATATAATAGTCATTAAAAACTCTAAACAAAAGCTTTTAACACAATAAAAACTTGCTAAAAATTCTAATCATCAATAATCTCAAATCATTAACAAATATAAAAACTCTAAATAAATATATCCATAGTTCCATACAATAGTCTCAAATCTTAAAAAAAAAAATAAAAAAATGATATTATATAAAAAATTAAAAAAATTAAAAAAAAAAAGGAACGTAGACGGGACGACCCCGTCCCGTCCCGGTCCCTTTTTTGTCTCGTCCCGGTTTGTCTTGGATCTGTCTCGTCCCAATAAGACCAGGACCGGAACGAGCCGACTGGGACGGGTCGGCCTTGAACACTCCTACTTATTTCACGTAAAGCCTTGTAGAGTCCTTGATTGTTCTTCTCCCTATAAACATAATGTTTCATGTTTTTAATTTTCACCGTAAAAATAAGGAAATCCTGCCAATGTATACAATAATAAACCGGCGCTGTTCATGATAAAATTTTATTAAATAATAATACCATAAACAGTACACACATATATATATATAATGGATAAGGTTATTTGTTTAACTTAAGATCATATTAACTGGCTATAACATTCAATAATGGTACATCTAAGCCTAATGCCCTTGTTTCTTTCTTTCCATCCGCTTCCTCTCGCGATAGATACAAAAACCCAACGACAACTGTGAATAGCTGCAAAATTTTTTGCAATGAACAACTAACAGCACAATGATATATTAAACAATAAACATCATTGGCTAAAAAATAACACGAAATACCAGAAAAACAAATTATTCTGCAGACAAAGTGAAGAGATGTGATTGATAATGTATTTGTGTGTGGAATGACATGTTCACTTCCGTCACTATATACTGTTGGGAATGACATCTAAGGACGATGCAAATAGTCCACTCCTATTTTAATCATCCACTTATCTGTATTCATTTCAAAGTCAACTTCTTTCTTTACTCACCCATTCAACTCCATTTCATTTCATTTCATTTACTGGAAAATAGACAGTACTCTATTTTTTAATATAAAAGTTATTTAACTACTTTGAAGAGATTTAGAAAGCCAAATAAATTATTTAATTATAATAAATGTGACATCATTTTCAGAAAATACCCCCATATAATATTATATTATATATCAGTTTATAAATTAAATGAATTGATTTAAAAATTGAGTTTTTTTTGGATAGGTACAGGTATTTTTTTATTGGAGTTAATCTTATTCGAGGTATTATCAAGCATTAAATGTGAACACCTCTCTTATTAAGAATTTGAATCGTGGTTCATCATGTTATAGAGGATTAGCTCTTTCTGCTGCTAGACCCAATCTAGTTGGTATTTGAAGAAAAATAAGGACAATGAGAAATAAAATTGATCAGAATCCTATATTTAAACTCAAAATCAACTTCTTAATTAATTTCTATATTTAGATTTGACAGTAGTACATTATTCCAACTCTAAATTACATTATCTTTTTCAGCAAAATATGACAAAATTGTACTCAATATTCTTTCCGTTTCAAGAGCATTACATGACTTGTTCCCTTGACAGTTTGATTCGTAAAAATAGCTAAGAGAAATGATTCAGTGCCGCATGGCATTTAAAACAAAATTACGGTGTCACGCGCGCGCGCGCGCACACAAAGAATGTAAAATCAGTTTATAATCTGGTGAAGGAAAACAAACATGCTGCGAGTCAAACGGGTCAACCGTCAATGGGCCGGATCGCAAACTATGGACCGCGTTCTAACCTGTTAGGGAAAGGGCCAGATTTTCAAACTATCGCTCCTTTGTCTGGGCGGTCCGCGGAGTTCTAGACGGTAAACCCAGATCCAACGGGCAACAGTAAAAGTGCAAATTTTGATAAAACATAAATGTCAACGGCAAGTTTGAAAATTATATTTATCTTTGTTATGTGTGTGTGTATTTGGTAAAAAAAAAAAAAAAAGATTATGCGTGTGTGTATATATTTCATGTCTGTTGCCAAAAAAGAAAATTTTTCACCAACATATTGCCTCTTTTTTAAGAGATGTGTCCTAAACGCACATATTTCTTTTACTGATGATTAAAACAAATTTTTTAATTTTTAATATTATTGAATTAGTTATCTAATTCTTACGTTTAGAAGGGAAATATTTGGTATGTTATTAGATCGATTAAGTTAATAAAAAGTATCATTTTCAGTTTCAGAATGTCAATTGCCAAATGACTCTGACTATGAAGTTGCACCATGCTATGTGAAAGGATGGAAGAATCTAGACCCATATAGGTTGAGAAAATTAGCTAAAATTTTTTTTACCAATAAGAAAATTAAATAAATTAGTTATTTTTCAAATATATGTATTAATTTTTCAAAATACCCTCTTAAATTATCAGCTTCAAAATTATTTCTTGATGCAAACTCTATTAATATACATACCCAGTACATATGTAATTAATTAATAGGGATAGTGTGGTAACCAACGGGGGTTGGATCTAGTGGAGGGTTAGTTCCTCACAATATGGTGAATCAAGGTTTGAATCCCCGTTAGGAGAGGTACCCACATTCAGTGTCTGACAATGCATTGAATAAGATTACCTCTAATAAGAAGATACCTATGCTTTAGGGGAAAAAAAAAAAGAAGGGATAATTTGGTATGAATAATAAGTATGAGGGGCAAAATGAATTAAAATTTTACAATTAGAACCAAACTTAACCACCGTGCATTGAAAATCCTAGACTTATCACTATCTGAATTAATATATACCGTTTATTCTTGTTTTTATTTATTGCCATCGGCGACGGCTACCAACTCGCTTTTGGGATCTCACTGTTATTGTCATATTCCCTTATCTTCCATCATATTTTAATTTTGATTGATTTATTTTATATTCTACTGATGATTCCATATGATGAATTTAATGGGAAATTTTCTTGTTTTCTTAGTTCTCATAAAATATAAAAGAACTTATTTTAAGTGTTCCCAAATCTAGCCTGAAAGAAGATAAATGTGCTTATTAAAGAAACATAAAGAATAGCATTGAAGTTAAATATATCATTCGTCTACAAAAGAAAGTTAAAGATAATTCCATATTTATGGATTTAATTACAGTTAGCATATGTATATATATACACTACCTCCAGTCTTTAATATAAGATCTTATTTGACTTTTATTTTGGTCTTAAATATAAGACTCTAATCCATTTTATTTCTCATATTTATACTTTTTTTTTTTCTAAAGTAGTCCTTCTAATAATAGTAGTTCTAGCCAATACACTTGATTAGTAAGAATATTTTAGGAAAGACAAAACCTATTCAGGATAAATAACTAACTCAACTTATTTTCTTAATTTTCTTAAATTAATCAACTAGCTCTTATAATTAGGACCGGAGGTAGTATATAATAAATGTGAAGGGTTAGCGGTTGTTGAAATTAACTTGTTCTCTTGAGCAATGTGAGGCGCTGAGCACACTGGAGGAAGTCTCTGCACATAACCACACGTTTTAACACTAATTAGTTTGGTGCCTAAAAAGCACTAATTAGTTTATTTCTTTCAATTAAAACATGAAAAGTATTATACACACATGCGCGCGCGCGCACACACACATATAAGAGGAGCTACGGCATTCCGTGACAAACTCATTTCGGATTACGTGCAAAATATGCACAATGGAATGTATTTTTAATTTTAAAATTAAATAAAATCAAGAACCAAAATCAAAATTTCAAATAAAGTATACTTTTACAACTAAAGTTATTTCATTTGATTGCTGCAAAAATTTAGTTCATCACTAGCTAATATTAAAGTGTGTGTGTGTAGGACCATTAAAAGTTAAAACCATCCATATAGAAGCCAAATCCCTCTAATACATACATGCCTAATTAATTGCTTTTCCTTTTCATATTCATAGATAACTGAATTTGTGTTTCTGTGTTTAGTAAATGAGGTGGTTCCTGTGAGAATAATATACTCAAACCAATCTGTAAAGCTAAGTAAACAATGAGATTAAAAGCACTTACTTCCATGGCAGATCCTCGGCCAGCAACCAGTCACCTTCTTTGTCCTGATAAGCTAACTCATAGCACTCTGAATTTTGATGACCTGTTTTTGCATCAGTCAATTCCCAATCAGTAGTCAAATCTCTATATATCTCATCTCCTGCAAATTTCATTAATCACACAAAAACACAGCAGGCACCTACATTTTCCAAACATGGCCATCAAGGTTTCCTTCAGTTTCTGAAAAGATTGATGCAGGCTAAGATCAACCTTTCGTCCAATTCCTTCTCCCTCCATCTTCACTTTAACGTATTGACGAATTTCCGCCATGCCATCTTCTTCAACCCGAACCTTCTTCCTCTGCGACATCAATGGCGGCCACCCGACTGCTGCAGAAGATTCTCCACCATCATCCCCATCATGTCTGCAGATTAATTCACAAACACGCGCACACTTTCTTAATATATATATACACGTCTCTTTACGTATATAATAACAACCAGTATAACTTAAACCAGTCGCAGAAGAGAAGGTAGGTACTTGGTGACGATGGAGCAGCTGTTACGGAGGTCTTCGTCGTCAAGGTCAGCTTGGTGGGAAGGTGTTAAGGGAAGGAGAGGCAGAGTGGGAAGCAAAACGTCGCCGCCGCCGCCGTCGCCGTCTCTGTCTCTGAGACAGTCATGGTGAAGGAGATCACTGAAACTGCGTTTCTTATGAGACACTGAGAATGAAGTGAAAAGATCATGATCGGAATCAAAGGTGGTGGAGAGAGAGAGGCCTAGTTGAAGGTCCATGCAAGAAGAAGAAAGAAAGAAAGAAAGAAGGAATGAAGATGGCTGAATTAAGAGAGTACCAAAAGAAGAAACAAGTGTGAGGAATTTAAGAGACGAAGGCTTTTAAATTTAACAGAGAAGAAGAGAGAGGGGAGAGAGGGAGGGTTCGGAGAAACAGAAGGTTGAAGTGTCATTGTCGATGTAGGGCTTTTAGCCGACCGAAGTGCCTGCATGAAGCTTCATTGTTTACTGAACAAAAGATCAACAAAAATATTAAATATGAATGAAAGATATTGATTGTTACAAATCCTGTGATCCAACCCCCCCATCACAAGCAATTGCTGGTACTCTCTTGTTTTCCCTGTAGGCAATTAATTGTTTCACAAGTAGTGGACACCTTCATATATCAGTGAGTAATTTGTTTCCTTTATAAACTTTATGTAGTAAGTACCTTTCCCATTTTACTGATCATAGAATAAAGCTAAGAATGGGTTACTTTGTAATATTACCCTCGGTTGAAATTAATAATTACAATAAAAAATATTCTCTCTTGGTCCCTGAGACCTAATTAACTGGAAAAAAAAAATAACTACCATATTCTTGCCATATACTGAGAATTAAGTAGGTTTTAAAACTCTATCTTATAATTAGGAGGGGAGGGAGTAATTTGAGATTAACGTAATTTTTAAAATAAAAGGTTATAAAAAAGAAAGAGGGGTGTGGAAACATTTTTTGTCTAAAATAAACAGTTTTATTCATCCAACAGTGAAAACAATGAGAACAAAATTGTCTTCATTAGTGCAACAAAGCATATAAAGCCATTGCTCAAATAGCAAGTTAAGTAGAAAGCCATCGTTTTGTCTCAATTGTCATTTCAAACATATAATATTAGAACGAGTCTCGTGATGAGTTCGTATAAGATTTAAGATAGGTCTTTGCATACACGCATGAATTTTTTAAAATATATATTTAAAATCTATTATATATTGATCGATATTGATTTGTGACTGCCTAATAAGAAACTTTTAAAAAAATCCGCAAAACTCATTAAATATATTCGTTACAACAACTTTGCAAGCTACAAAATCCAGCTTTAGATATTTGTGGATATAAGGTCAACTTATATAAGCCCTTTAGATTAGATTCTTGGAGGAAACCCTGAGCACTAAGATCAAACTATAATGTGCGGGGGATTCTGCGAGAACTTTGATGCTAGATTATATAAGCCCTTGATAGATTATTTATATATATATCTATCTGACCAACAATAGGTAATTAATAATAATGGAATAGAATAATGAGGATCTTGTACACGTGTTTGTGTCAAAATCAGACACAAAGACAGAGCAGGAACCAAAGGCGGACAAGAGAAACCGACAAAGGCAGATTCATTATCCAAACTTTGCCCCCAGAAATTAAAGTGACCATAAGAAAACGTCCAACACATTCAATAAAGTAACACAGCATATGTTCCCTATGTGATTTTTCTTGTTTTCTGGGTTCTGTTTGTTTGAATTTTATTTATGTGTTGCAAGGTCAAAAAAGAATCTTGTTTATGTGTTGCACACTTCAACTTCCACAGTTTTTAATCTAATAATTGATTGATTGATATTTTCTTTGAATTTTAGGAAACTATAGTAGCATACTGTATCTCATTTTTTACTGCAAGAAAAAAAACACGCTAAAGGATATGATCTGGGATCTTACGGATGCATTAATTAAAGTCCTTTAATGCTAAAAATACTTGCAATTTTGTAACCATACGAGAGTCTTCTTAAAGTTAGAGGTGTAGAGGTGTGGACATCTATTTGGACACTATGAAATTGTTTTTCATAATTAGTGACTGTAATTGTCCAAGTTAGTTGTTTGAACAATCTCCTTTACATGAAGTTTTTGAAACTTATTATGCTGATATTTCTTGAATTGTTATAGTTCAACTATATCCCACGGTTGATGATCCCTCTGATGGAGAACCTTTTGGCTATTTAGCAAATCTTTCTTTTGGAATTCAGCATCTTAGAAAAAGATGTATTGTCCATTTATTAAGGTGTGTTCAGTAATGATTTTTTGAGTTTTCTAGTTCTAGTATTCAAAGATAAAAAATATAATAAAATTTATGCTGCTCACTTATCATTAAAATTTTTTAATAATTATATTTTTGTAGATTTTGCAGTAATTTTTTCCCTTAAAAAAATAGATGAAGGGTGAGGAAAGAAGAAGGTAGTTCTCATTCGGTGCTTATCACGACAATAAGCATCATATGTTTATCAATTTAACTCAATCTAGATAATCTAAAATCTAAATTTTTAATAGCAATTTTTAACAAGAAATTTATTTTTTTTAAAAAAAGGGGTCAGTTATGCGGTTATTTTTACTTTGAATTCTATATCTTTCATAATAAAAAATATTAATTAAAATATATAAAATATTTAATTGATGATTGAAAATTGATCTTATTAGTTTAAATTAAGATGAGTACTCAATACTTATCACCGTGATCAGCATGCAATGTGCTGCACAAGGCCGGGCGTCCACAAAGCAAGAATTGAAAAAGAGCTTGGCGTGAGAGGGTAAGGAAAGGATGGGAGTAAAGGCACACGGATTCCACGTGACGCCAACCCCAATCCAACCCTACAAGCTCGCCACCCACCTGCAACGCCGACTTCATCATCTTCTTCGTCAAGCAGAGAGTCGCAGTTAACACAGACTTGGGCGGAAGCCCACGTGTCCCGATGGTCCAACCCCACAGAGGCAGGACCACTCTGTCTTTGAAACCCTAATAACTGTGATTTTTGGGCGGTCGGCAATGGAGGGCGAGTCGCCATCAAAGTTTGTGTGTGTGTGGTTTGGGGTTGTGTTGGCTGCCTGTGTTGAAGTTTAGGTCAAAGGAGGGCCGAATCATGGACGCTTAACAACCCACTCTATTCGTTTTGCCCCGTTTTGGATGGCATTATTTATTGATGATTGCTTGGTGGGTCCCCTCTGATTCCCAATTCCTTCCTTAACCATCTTTCATTGTTGCAGATGCAAAGTGACTTCCCTATATGTTCTTCTTTTTCTAAGTCTGGTTCTCAGTTTTCACCCCAACACCCCCCCTTTCTTTTTAAATTTTTTTCCCATTAAGTGTTCAACTAACTCCATAAATTAAATAAGCTTGATCCTATCAAGTATGCTGGGTTAAAAAATTTTTTTCCCTTTCTAATTTTATACAATCAAACATATGCATGCAGACATGTTTGAGATTTCATCCAAACATAACACGCACTGCCATTTAGATGCTAAGACAAGATCAAATGCCATCTGGTTCTAGGATTTAATGCCAACATTAAAATTTAAGGATAACTTTTGTTTTGTTATAAAAATATTAAAAAAATTATAACTTTTGTCGACAACAAATCAATCAAATTTATTTTTAAAGAATAGAATTGAATAGGTAACCTGGGATCACCAATATCACTCAGAAATGACTCGGAATAGGAATAATATCGTTACAGCAGCCCAGAGAGAAAATGTAGGCCAACAAAAAGGGCAAAAGAACAAAGCGGATATTTTAAAGGATATTGATGCTTAGTGAAAGATTAAGACCATTCTCCCTTAAGGCCGTGCATAAGCTTGGTCGGCTCACAAAGGAAAATGATTGGATGAAGTCAAGTATTTTCATTAATTTGATGTTACATCCGACCAAAATGCACATACAAAAACTGAAGTTTTTTTTAATTAAAAAAAAGATGTCTGATGGGAAGCGAAAGTGAAGGCGGGTTGGAACTTGGAAGCAAAGCATGGATCCAAGGCCCAAAACGAGGTCCATTCTTCATAGCCTCCATCTTCTTCATGATTGCCGCTATCCATCCCAAAGCATATTTCACAACGAGTTTTTTGCAGACATATACATGGAAAATTTGGAAAAAGCCTTTGCTAAAAATTTTATTAAGAGCCACTTGAAATGACTTATAAATAATTTTTTAATCATGATTTTATGAAATAGGAGGTAAGTATGTGAGAAGAGTTTTGTCTCGACTTATATAAAACGTATTTATGAATGCTTTTGAATGTGATTTCAAACAGACCGAAATGTGGGCAAAATTTACAATGTATTGCAATTTATTAGGTCCTTCTCAGGAATAAAATTTTTAAATACTTCGAAATCTATGGCTCTTCAAAATTATGATAGTACTCCTCCGGTCCTAATTATAAGACCCAATTGACTTATTTGAGGAGATTAAGGAAGTAAGTTAAGTTGGTTATTTATAATAAATAAGTGTTGTCATTCTTAAAATATCCTTACTAATTATGTATATTGGCTAAAACTATCATTATTAGAAGGATTATCTTGGAAAAAAATGCATAAATATAAGAAACAAAATGGATTGGGTCTTATAATTAGGACCAAATAAAAAGTCAAATTGGGTCTTATAATAAGGACCGGAGGAGTAATACATATCAAAGAGACAGAAGAGACTCATTATGCTTTAACATTTGAAGTTTCACAGATAAGCTTCCTAAATTTTAAATTTATATAACTTGTATGGTTATATCAATGACATCTTAAATTTTAAATCATTTCGAACCAACTTCTTAAACTCGTGTCATATATTCATACACATGACGGGTGATTTACTCAAATTTAAAAAAATTCAATGTCAAATTTTTAATTTTTTTTTTAAAAAATCCACACGTCCTTTGGAGTTCAATATCCCCAGACCAACTCAATTCAATAATAGACTTCTTTTTGGCTTTCTGTAACAAGCTGGGCATCTAACATTCCAATAGTAAAAACAAAGAATGAAGAACCAAAAAAAAATTGTTAAGACTGAAACATACTGATTCAAAGTGGGGTGCAAGAAGCCAAGGAGAAGGACATACAAAACCACTTTTTATGCAGAGGGTGGGGGCTCCATTGTGGAATGATTGAGGGGAGAAGGGACTACTTTCACTTTACAGAGTAAAGTTTCATGTAATTTGCGGGGGAAATAACAAAAGATGGAATATTATAACGCCCTAGATTTTTATGTGCAAATCAATTGTGAACAAATATTCAGTAATTCTGCTCAAAGGTGTGCAATTGAAAGTGAGAAAAGCGAATGGGGGAATCTCAATCTTATTAGGTCCCCCACCAAACATGCATGCATGCATGCCAGCTTAAAAGTGACTGGAAAAGTACTCTTTAAAAGCCAGCGTTCATCACAGTGCAGTACTTAGAAAAATGATCTTGCAAATCTAAACCAGTTCAAGTCATCCAAATTCTGTCTTTCCCTTTCAGATTTAGAACAGAGGACCCAGAAACCTTATATCAGCTACAGATGCCAACAGAAAAAAGGACAACGCAATACATATGCTGAATAATAATGAGGAACGAAGGGATTTGTCAGTTTCGTCCCCTCAACTATACGGAGGGAGACATAAGGTGGTGGATCAATCTTTGCCTTGAAACAGTGACTGGGCAGGCCAATATCAATAGATTACGGAGAATAACAATGGACGTGCAGTAAAAATAAGGAAACGGATCACAGTTTCAACTACCAGTGAAGAATAATTCAAAATGTTTGATCTGACGTGGCAATTTTCCAGAGAGGGAAAACTTGAAGGGTAGTTGAACGGTAGCTAGCCTAGAGCATTTTGGCTGCCGTAGTGAGTTAAGAAGAAACACCTTTTGATTAGGAACTTGATACAATATGTCTAGAAAATGATTTTATGGAATGAATTGAGCACTAAAAACCCCAAAAAAAAGAAAAGCATGTTCTTATTGCATATCAAAGCAAACCACTTTTTAAGTCCATCAGAACCGGGTACACTCAAAAAAGACTAGTTTTCAAGCTCAAAATCCATCGTTTAACTATCAACACCCAGATAATGATTATGATTGCAGTATTGGACGATATCACATAAGTTTTCGTCCCCTTCAACTTGAGCGTACATTTCTGCTTCACACTAGTTCCTTGCGTTAAACAATGAGAATTTTCCAGAAGCATGATAATACAAAAGAAGCTCTTACTGATTTGCCGGCCTTCACTTTGCGCTGTAAATAGGAATTGGTTTTCTTACACAAAGGAGTTGCAAAGACCGAGAACCAGAAAGGCAAAAAGGTAGAAATTATTGGTTCATCAGATAAAGACTACGATTTGAAGAGGCCTGGGGAGCGAGTGCGACACTGTCAATTCATAACAAGAATAGAGTCATGTTATTACCACACTCATCCAAGTACTACTGAAAACGATGGAACTATATATTATCATAAGGCAAAGAAATCACCAAAATTGCCAGCCAACTCACAGCTGATCCCACAGTTCCAATGATATAAACTCAATCACGTTCACCTCAATCTCAGTGAATTGCTGATTGCCCCACTCACCAATTTCCACTCATAAAGAGAAACAAGATGATGGACTGACGTGTGATACCAGTAACATGCCAAAGATTTAATAATTGAAGGGTTGGTTCAGTATGCGTTGAGACAGCATTAGTTCTCTATTTATGCCATCGTAAGTAGCCAATTAGACAGCCAAAATAACATATTTATAACCAAAGTTATATGCTGTTTCCATTGTCACATGGGTTTTGCACGATCAGAAAAAACAAAAGGATATCATAAGGCATAGGCCATGTACTTGGGGTATGATCAGATTGGATCTCTTCAAATTATGTGATTTCAATATTATTTTTAAATTTTTTACTTACACTTAATTCTGAACTGATCTTATTGCATTTTTCTTTTGTAATCAAGGTAAAAGGGTCATAAAGTCGGAAACTTGAGCCGCTGCTGAATCAATCAAAATGTACCTAAATCATTATGCTTAGTCTTAAATCATGCAAAAGCAAAGGGTGCATAATTCCACTGTGCCCCTGCCTTATAGTGGCAGACATTCCCAGGTCACAAAAATAGAATTTCTGATCACTGTCACTTTCTCATTCCTGGCCCCAGAAGGATATTGGGCGCTCTCTACGGTTCTACAGTTATATGGAGAGGGGAAAAAAAAAAGCTTGGTTTCACATGCACTTCAAATTCACCATTACTGGGATTTTCTTTCTTTTTCTGCGAGTATTTTGAATAAATATACTTTACATAAATATGATGATTATAGAAAAGCTAAAGTTGATAGAAAATCTGGGACCCTCATTGTGTTAACTTTTTCGCTTCATGATTCATGCACGACGGTATATATGCACATTATTATGAGCTTCATTCCTATATAACTCCCGCTCAGAATCTCACTTGCTTTCTCACAGCTTCGGAAAATTAGTCACATAATGGAAAGCAAAGGACTGGCACTGAAGCCACAGCCCAAGAAGAATCTATGGAAGCCAGAGGAAGACTTGGTTCTGAAAACCTACATTGAAGCTCACGGTGAAGGAAACTGGGAAGCCGTTTCCAAAAAATCAGGCAAGTCCACCTTCGCCTCTGACGATCAGTCCCAATCTATGCTCACTCATGTGTTAGTTACTTCAAATATTGTTAGGTTCTTCAAACAAATCTTTACCAACACAACCATCTACCTATTCGCACCATCTGTTGTTAACAGACGAAGGGTCTTTCTCATATATCACCCCGAAACTGCAGGTCTGAAGAGAGGAGGGAAGAGTTGCAGGCTAAGATGGAAGAACTATTTGAGACCTGACATTAAACGCGGAGGAATGTCTGAAGAAGAAGAAGACCTTATCATCAGATTGCATAAGCTTCTTGGCAACCGGTGCGTCTACTTACTCGAAAACCATGTTTACTTAACAAGTATTTGTCACACAATCTTACTGTTTCATACATTTTTTAAGAGTTATACAGCATCTGCAACGTTCCTATTTACCTAACTAGTATTCAATAAAGTGACACCATTTTGACTGAATTGTCAGTGTCATGCAATCCAATAATATGAGAATATTTATATATAATAAATTGACTTGTACTCTGTAATTCCTATCTGACGCAGATGGTCACTGATAGCTGGAAGAATTCCTGGCAGAACCGATAATGAAGTGAAGAACTACTGGAATACCCGTTTGGACAAGAGATGCCCTCGAGGCAAAAGAAAAGCCATCGGTTCAAGCAAGGATCAGCAAGAAACCAGCAAGAAATCACGAATCAGCAACTCCGACATTCCGATTCCCGCAAGCAACGCAGAGACAGGGTTGCTGGATGCGAGGAAAGATGAGAACAATAACATCACACACTCGTGGGTCGACGAAACGCAGAGCTTCTACTGTGACCTAGATTTTCCGATTGTGCCTGGGAACAGTGCGGTATTTGGTTTCGACGATGAGCATTTCATGACCAATTTGGATTCCATTCTCATGCTTGAAACTGAAGCTGTAGACTATGGATGGTGGGAGTCCAGTTCACGCACGGAATGCTTCATGCCATAGTGCGAATAGCCTAACGTTACTTCAGGTGAAGAGGAAACATAAACGAAGACGACGAAAGTGCTTCCCGCTGAAGAAGTAACTTCATGGCAAGAGATGATCTATGTATGATAAGAAGAACAATGTGTTTAGCACTGAAAGTGAAAACGAGATATATGAATTATGATTGTAATTGAAAAAATTTATTAAAAAACATTTAGCATGATTACTTGTTACATGGATTATGTAAACCTATAAAGGTCGGGTTGGGAAATACTATCTCTTTCCACAGTATTCTCCAATTCTACGTATATGAGTTTATTTAATCCCATATAATAAATAATCATTTATGCCAAATAATCTTTTAATAGATTTTTTTTTAATTTTAATTTCGATTTGTACCTCTTATTTTCAATGTTTTGTACTAAACAGAATGAATATACTTACAATACATGAGTTTAACAAATTTTTAGGTACATTTTTTATATGCTTCACTAAGCGCGTCTCATTTGAGAGTGTAGAAAATGTACCTAAAAATTTCTCCTCAACTAAAACATGTCTTATCTTTTTAAGAAAATATTCTACATATATTTACATTATTATTGTTCATTGACGGAGTCTATATAAGATATATTGCTTTCTGTTCTTAATATAAGACTTTATTTTATTTTTATTTTTAATCCTAAATATAAGACCTCAATCTATATTGTTTCTCATATTTATATTTTTTTTTTAAGGTAGTCTTTCTAACAATGATAATTCTAACCAACACACTTAATTAGCAAGGATAGGCAACACCTATTTATTATAAATAACTAACTTAACTTCTTTTCTTAATTTTTTTCAAATTAGTTAACTAGCTTTTATAATTAGGACAGGAGGTAGTAATAAATAATCCAATTATGTAGATAAAAAAAGTTAGTTGAATGGATAAATGGAATAAATGTATAAACCTTATTTATGGAGAGAGAGAGAGAGGGGATGTTTGTGAGATAATTAATATAGTAATATAATTTGTAATTTAATAAGGGCAAAAGTAAAATAAAAATTAATTATGCTTACACCAAAAACTATATCTTATATATAAAATTGGAAGAAGTGTCAGATAAACGGTGTTTTGAAAAAACTATATCTTGGGTTGGTCATAAACCTCACCACAGTAGAAGGAGGTTTATAATGATGTCGTTTACTCTGGTAAAAAAAAAAAGGAAAGATGTCGTTTATTTCCCACCGTCAGAGATCATTTTATATTGGAAAGTTTCTGCACTCCCAGCTTAGTGGGGTCCCGTCCTTTTACTCTACATATCTTTACATATAACGAAGAATGAGTTGTCGTTCGTTTCTCAAGTGATTGAAGGATTGTTGGGAGATAGCGGTAAAAATTCTTTATAAACTATTCTCATATTTTATAAATCACGATTAAAAAACTATTTATGAACTGATGTTGATTCCATTCTCAGTCTACGGAATAAGCTTAATTAGAAGTATCATTTGTTGGTAACATTTCCAGAGGGACTAACTTCTATTACTGGCAGACGATATTAAGTATCTTACCTCAAAAAAGGGCTAATTTAAAATGTAGTAAATTGGCCGTATCATGCAGCAAATAGATTGTAGGTCTCGTGAATTCTAAATGAATTAGCTTATGAATAACATCGATATAGGTTGGCTTTTGCCCTTGCATGGGAGGGGGTGGGGAATATAATTGGAATTAACTAACTTAGCGCGAAAAGTGTTCTTTGATATGACCCAGTGCTTCTTATCCTCATAAAACTTAGTTTGGGTGTACCAAAGGGGTCCTTCGCTTGCAGATATGAGGTGAGGAGTGCTTTAGTTTATACTCCTCCGATCTTTACTATAGGACCCAATTGTTAAATTGATTTTAGTTCTAAATATAAGACTCATTTTTTATATTTATCAATTTTCTTTAAATTACCCCTATGGATACTCCCTCAACCATAATTAAGTAAAAGAGGAAGAGGAAGTATTAAGAAAGATGATTATGGTATTTTAAGAAAAACGTGTCACATTTCTTATAATTAACTAACTTATCTAACTTTCTTAATCTAATTAAATTAGTTAAATGGGTCTTATATTAAGGACCGGAGGGAGTAAGACCCTGTTTGACTTTTATTTTGGTCCTAAATATAAGACCCCAATCCACTTTGTCTCTCATATTTATACTTTTTTTTTTTCTAAAATGGTCCTTCTAACAATGATAGTTCTAATCAATACACTTGATTAGCAAGGATATTTTAGGAAAGACAACACTTATTTAGGACAAATAACTAACTCAACTTATTTCCTTAATCTCCTCAAATTAGTCAACTGACTCTTATAATTAGGACCGGAGGTAATATTTTAAAAGAGATGGCTGAAGCGACAGATTGGCTTTTGTTAAAACATGATTTTGGGGCGGTGTCACGTTCTCAATAGTTGCCACCAACTTAACTTTACGAGGCTGTGTCAACAGTAACACCTTCATTGAGATGATTGCTTTGTGTTTTTGACCCCGATAATCAATCACGTGAAAAATTAAAATTTTTTATCATTGTCCTTTTTTGGTTTTTTCCTTTTCACTTGATGCCAAATTACAAACCTGTGCCTTTGGTCGGGGTAGAAACAGGAAAAAACACAAAAAGGCCGGTCCCCCCCCCCCCCCCCCCCCGGGAAATTCACTCACGCACCCTATGCCTCCTAACATACCGTTAACTGGTTCCCTGAACCTTAACTTAGTTCAAACTCAGATTCTCCCTTCTGAAGGTGCCCTGGTGCCTTTAGGTCAATAGGCATTGGTGGAGGCTTCGCTTCGTGCTTCCTACCAATTTATGTGGTCCTTCTCTACCCGCTTTCCATCTTTCGGAAAACGGAAATTGGTACAGAGCCGAGATAACATCGGCATTCATTTCTGTGATGTTCAGATAAGTCTTAAGCAGTCAATTTTTTTCAGTTGCATTAATACACTGGACATAACACCGCAAGGAGAAGCCTCCCATCAATCAAACAATATTATTTATTATCCGATATAACGTTGGAATTTGATCCCGTATGTACAATTACAACACGAAATACCGGAAAGCGTGTTGCGGCAGAGAGTCATAAACATAAAATGATGCCTGCCACACGCGGATGTCATTGCAAATGCAATTGATTAGCTAACATAATCTCTGGACCCAAAAAATAAACAAATAAAAACCCTCAACAAAAGAACATTATGGGAACTAATCATCTATAACACTTCATCTTCTAGTTGAGAATATAATGAGACATCATCTATAGGTAACGAAGGTGGGGTTCCAGGAGGTATTCGAGCGGCACCATCTTCCCCAGCCCATACACAAAGAGCCTCTGCATCCATGATGCTTAAATCAATGTCAATCTGACCACTCAGCTCATTTATAAACTTCAAAAGCGTGTCGAAATCCATCTTCTCCCCCATTATTTTATTGCGGTATCGTTTCAGGATTGCCACACATATATACAGGTGCAGATGCTCGCATGGATAATGTGTCCATAATACCTCCCATAAACGCATTGTACTCTCGAACTCAAGCTCCCTGAAATGTCAAGTGAAATATTGATTAGTTTATGTGTTGTTTACTAACAAATTCTCTCTGTGAGGACCAATGCAGGGCTAAATCTGTCAGACTGGTAAATTTAAAACTCCAACAGCTTCACTGACATCAAGTGCATCATCAATTGGAATCTCCATCAGAAGTGTCACAGAAATTAACTTTTTAGTTGAACCGTCTAGAAGACTTTGATCCTTTCAGGAATATGTCAAGAGGCTAAAGACACTTTTAGGAAAATATTTATAAAGTAGAATATAGAATTCATTCCAATTTTATACAAAAAAAAAAATCTTATCATATAGCGTGTTCTGAACAGGGAGATTATTCTCCACATTGTGAAGGCTTCCAGCAAGCATAAGGTTCTCCTGAATCATCTCCAGAGATGTAAAGCATGTTTACTTGGTTATTAGCTTTGCTAGATAACATTCTTAACAACCTCTCATGAATCCATACCAATTGCACTTCTTTGGAAAAAGAGAGAGAGATTAAGTCCGAAAAAGGAGCCAGTGATTCAATTAGGACCGGCCATCCAGTTATTTTTGCAGGAAGTCTTCAGTAATATATTTTTAAAAAAAGACAGTCAAACAGACTTCTTGTTGCTGAATTTACGGATCTATGACAGTGATTCAAGGAATCTGACCTTTTAAATTGAATCAAAACCCAGCGGAAACAAAAGAAATAATTCAAGCAGTCATGCTGCTCGAAATACTTATGCAATGGACTATCCAGCAACTCTACCAACTGCAACAAAAGAAATATAATATTAATCAGAAATGGCAAAGGAAACTGACAAAAATACAACTTAATAACAAGTTTCCAACAGATATACAGAGACATATTAGTGTTGGCCCAAAACTAATGGCAGGATGATAAATGGATATACCATCAGACATAGATTCAGTCCCAGCTTCTATTGATGAAAGGTTCTTATATAATTTGATTTACCAGGTGCCTCTTTATGACATGCAAGACTTCTACTAAAAACTTATTGATAGACTACACTTCTATTCCTTTTTTCACCCAGGTAACGTCTAATTTCAAGAAATGAAGCAGAAATTGACTTTTTAGTATAGATACACAATGATCTCCCGTGAGAGAATCTAGGTGGGGGCAATGTATGCATCTGGACAGTTGTTAATAGAGAGACTGGGAAAGAGAACATTAAATTGAATGCAAGAAGATTTGCGTCAAACAAAACGTTGCTTCTATTAAAATACCCAGCATTAACAGCTATACTAGAGGGTAATTGAATAGCAATTATCTACATTGCAGATAGCAGAATCAGATATTTTTTAACAATAAGGAAGCAACAGAGACAATTGGCCTTCTTCGAAATCCAAGTTCATACACAGATTTTATGCTTTTAGTTCTTGAAAAATGGCGCACAACTAAGTTGCAGAAACATAATATCATATGTTTCAGTTATCTACTTCTCTTTCAATGCCAATGTTTGTGACACATAGTGAACGGGAGAACAACATCTTGATTAATGACATTTACATAATCATAAGAAAAGTCATATCTAGACCAGAGATGTGGCTCATATTTTCTGGAATGCATTATCAGATTCATGAGATGTTGACTGTGAAATAGTACTCATTAGTTTCTCCATTGAACCGAGATTCAAAGGTGACCATAATGACACATGGGATGTGATGATGGAATAAAATGTGCAGCGTTTTTGTTTATAAAAGGATACTGTACATGTCAGACAATGGTTACAGCAATGGTTTTGCCATTCTACCAAAAAAATCTCATTAATTTTGACAATCAGAAGAAACCTAAATTTAGAAAGGAATTCAAGGGAAAATCCTCTAGCTATGTTTTCCAATTTGTGAAATATTTGTATTTATAACATATTTTTATGTTCCTTTTCTTTTATTAAGTCCGGTAATGCATGGTTCTCTCAACAACGTATTTATGATTGTAATTGAGCCATTGGGATGCAATTGATGGGCATACAAATAAGCGCATGAAATTTTTTGTAGAGGAAAACTTCTTCCTAAATAAAAAGAAAGTTGTCACACAAAAAGCGAGTGAGTGTGCGTGAGAGAGAGAGAGAGAGAGAGAGAATAAACCTTAGATAATGCAAAAAGTTGAGAGTGCATGCCATTTTGATCACGATTAAAGTTGGGTCCAAGACGCTCCATAAGTGCTACGAAACACCAAAATGCCTCTGATTCATCACCCATTACAAAATATATTGGGGAAAGAAGATCATTCATACCCTATACAATGACAAAAGAATCAGATTGCCTAAACACATGGAATGTCAACTCTCAATTGTTGCATGGTAATGGAAAGTTGGAAAAAAACGAGGAACCCCAACTCTTGATTTGTGGTACCATAACTTCCCTTGGTAGAGAAGAATGTGAGCTGTTAACATATTCCTACTGTGGTTGCGGAGAACAATTCTATGCTTAATCAATCATTTGACATCCAGGATAGTCAAGCACAGGAATATATAAGAGAAGCAGTCATCACTTCATAGATTTCATAAAACATTTTGAAGTAAAAAACACTGCAAAATTCTGGTGTGCTATGCATCAAATTGACAAGTACCTGACAATAACCAAGGTCAAAGTTGTAGAATGAATAAGTCAACAGGATATCCCGTAGAACATTCACGTTTGGATTATCATCTCCATCATAGAAAGCAAGCAACCTATCAGTCCTCACCTTCAAAAATAAAAGACAGTTAAAGCTATATGTGCATCATCCAGCTGCTCTTATGTAGTCTTTTTGATAATTCATAAACATTTTAACTAGCTTCCAGCATACCACATCTTTGTCAATTAGGCCTTTCCTCTCTCTGAATTTTGTGAATCTTCTAGCCTGTGCTGGGAGGATACTCTACAGAGGAAAAAGCATAAATAAATTATTTTTAAGTTACAGTGAGATATTAAAAACTATGCTTATTAAAGAAAAAAGGCATGGAGAAGTGAAAACCTGCCACTGGCTCTTTATAGTCTCGTACTCTGACCTCTTGACTGACTTCAGATATTCCCTCTCAGCATATGTTGAATCATATGAATAGTACCCCAACAGAAATCCCCAAACCTGTCATTCTTACAAGGATTTGTAAGGGAAGAGTGAAACCAATTTTGAAAAATTCACTTTGCTTGGAAATCATCAGATATATTATTATACACAGACCTCTTTCCGTAACTCATGGTCAAGTCCACCATAAAATATTCTCTTTCTTAAAGCTTCTGAATCTATAACTCGCCCTTCAGAATCCAAGAAGCTAACCCACTGCAAAAATGGACCCTTTCAGAATGCTCATTATTTAGGATTGTAATACATTAGCAGAATTGCGAAAACCTGATCTAAAGTATCGTGATAAAATTTTAGAACCTATGGCTCTAAGGTGGGACAAGTCAGAAGTCAGAACCATAGGCTCCAAGACTTGACTTGCATGAAATAAGACGCATGAAAACTTGGACTAAATTCATGAATGTGGAATACCAGGTTTCAAATATCTCAGCAAGCCAGTCTATTGTGATATCTTGATAAATAATTTTCACTGCATTGCTTTTTATTACATATAATTTCATCTTTATGGGGGGGAAAAAAAAAGAAGAAGAATTGTGTACACAACATTGATAATCATGATCAGAGAGCATTTCCATAAACAGTTCATTGCTTAAACCTGACACAGAAGCATTAATAGTAGAAAAACACAACAGAAAAAGTAAAATCATAACTCACCTCGTCATAACCTAAAGGCAGTTGCCGTGGTTTTCCCCATACTTGTGATAATTTATCAAACTGCACGTAGAGGAAACAAAAGAAATGACATCAATATTGCTGGGTGTAAAGGGGAAGCAGAATGAAAAAAAGTCACCTGCTGACGTATGAAAAAATGATGTGTACTAATATAATCCTGTAGGTGGCCATGCTCAGAATGCAATAATCAAAGCAATGTCCCCAAACAACCAAAATAATCATGACTAGTATCTGATCTTACGGATTGGGAGAAGCCGCAAAAGCACCAGATGAACAAGAAATTAACATACTAGAAACATTTTTCCTTAGCACCCCTGTCACCTGACATTCAGATGGAATTATTACACGCACCTTTTATACCTCCAAATGCTTAATGTGCCAATAAATTTTAATTTTAGGTGGGATGATAATACACTTTTTCTAAATTATGCACTCAGAAGCATGTCTGACAAAAAGCATAGCAGGTATTACTTGCAAGCATAAGGTAGCTCATCATCACAGGGGAAAATAAAAGCTCAATGCCAAATTCCTTCCAGACCATAAAAGATACAAACAAGGCAATCAACAGGGACAGACTATGTACCTGATAACCATTCAAGGGGAGGGGGTCTAGCACTTGATATAATAGCAATAGCATCCACAAATAGGGAGGATTACCTCCAGAGGATCTGAGGGAACAGGACTTTCATCAGGAACATTATCTCCAACACTGGAAGCCTTCTTACGATGATCAAAAGGAGTCTCATCAAAACTTCTCTCAATGGCGCTGAATCCATTACTCTGATCACCAAAGAGTTGTGAAGTTGTTTCACGGGCAAATTTGGTCACAAGAGAGAACTTCTCCAAAACTTGAATAGAAATATCTCTAGCAGGATCATTAGCTCTATGTCTTGATCTTCCTTGATATTGAGAAACAGTAGCATGTCCATCATTGGAACCACTATCAATCCTCTCTTGGTTCTCATTCAAAGTGGACTTATTAACTGATATATTTGAAGGTTCGCAAGCAATAGAAACAGCCCTGGGCATCTCCAATGAAGACAAAGTCCTCTGGAAGTCAATCCAAGCAAGAGAAAAATGAGAAAGCCAAGATAAAGGGACACAAATCATATATATATAGCAAAAGATTTTAGAGACCTAAGGAGAAATCCCAAATGTAAGACTTTATTTCTTCTAAACTTTCTGCCTATATGCTAGAAAATACATAAACGCACGTGGGCTTCCATAAACTTAAAAAATTTCAAAGTCAGACGGCAGGACGACATTTTAGGAGCCATCCATCAAACATTTTGATTGTCAAAACAAAATAGGGATGTTAACTCATAATTATGAGAGTCACCGGTTATGTGTACTTCCCAGCACATAACAGCGATATTTGTTAAGAGACAACATACATAGACAATCCAATTGCCAAAACAAATAAAACAACTCTACATGCATACCACATACCTGTAGAGGATTCTTTAAATCATTCACAACGAACACATTTGCATCTTCTGCAGATCTGGAAAATATAGCATAAAAAGAAAAAGGAAAGATTCAAAATATATCAGCCTAAAAATGGCACTCAAACTAGATCAAAGTCAAAACATTTTTTAAATATTATTTAGCCACATATTATTGATATACTTTTAGTGACAACAAAAAAGACAATGAATTTAGAACCATATAAATTGTTTTTTTTTGTTTTTCCTGATTAAGAAACGTCATGCCCATATGCCACACAACTGAATACTTGAGGTTAAAATTTTTGAGATTTTAAATAACTAAATTGCCAGCTAGGCTGTAGGAATGAGTCATCATAAAATGCAAACACAGGAGGAAACTATCATAGAAAAGAAAAGGCAGCAGGAAAAAGCTCACCAACTTAGAGAGAAAATTTAAGCTTACTAGAGTCTTTGTAAGGGATTTAAAAAATCTTTTAAATCAATCTTTAAGAATCATAGATGTCAATCAAAAGAAAGAAAATATGTCATTTAACACACACACAAGAACCTTTCACATTGTTTAGCATTGAAATAATCATGTAACCACATCTTTCCATTTACTAGCCCATTGAATAACAAAATTGCCAGCTAGGCTGTAGGAATGAGTTCTCTACACATATTAGGCATATCTGCCCTTTTAATCATGAAACCAAGATAAACAACTCTACAAACCATTAGCTGAGAAAAATGATACCCAAACTCCCAAAGGCATAAAATGACTACAAATTCAGTGACTAGATAAGAACAGGTAATGGGCTACAAATAACAGTATCTGAAAAGCCCTGAGGCCAAACCTCATAGAGATCATCCTTTTTTAATTCAAGGTACATTTTAAAATTTTCAAATATATCATGAAGAGACCAGCAATTGGTATCATCTATAAGCGAGTTAGAAGAAAACAAAATGTAAGACACAAATCCAGAAACTAACCTCACAAGAAGAACATGTTGCTTTATTGTAGCAAGAAATTCTCTGACTCCTCCATTGTAAAAGTACAGAGGTGGATATGCAAGTCCTGCAAAGACAAACCCCCCACCCCCCCAAAAAAAAAGCGCAAAAAACAATATAGACTGAGTCATACAAACTACATAATGAGTAATTCTTTCTTTTAAAAAAGTGGTGCATAGTTGAAGTTAAATGCAAATAGTAAACAGGAAAATTTGAAAAGAAAACTTAATATTTTTGGTCAATAACATTTTATCATAAGATCATTAATGGAAAAAGGGAACATGAATGCCTAGTGCGAGAACAGCATTTGGCTGAAGATTTTCTGATCTTGGCAAAATAAAAACGCATTACTAATTTATAATGAAGTAATTATAGATCCATGAAGGACAGCTGTGGCAAACTTTTTTCCCCCCTAAATTTATTAATATGAATATAAGAATAAAAAAAAGTTTCATATCATTTTATAAAAAAGTGCCGTGCCTTTTATCTTGGATTTTTTTTTTTCCTTAGAAAGAAAAGCACTTCATTACACCCATGCCATTGATTTTATAAAATACCCACAGTCGATGAACAGGCATTCCTTGGATCCATTTATTTAGGGATTGGTCGCTTTTCTAGCTTCTGTTTACTTGCACATTGAATACGAGAAATTGTAACCTGCCATGTTAGTTGCCTTCACCAACAAAGTGAATGCACCTACTACAGAATTAAGAAAACGGAAAGAAAAGATAAATCCATATATTTTCTCCTCATGATGCCTGGAATAAGGAAATTAACTCCACATCTTTGTAATAAAACATTAATGTACTATCAGAGTGTTGAAATCCAAAATGGATGGATAACTATGCCACGGTACCCCGTCCCCGATTTATCAACAAAGAATGATACGCCTAAGAAAGAGACAGAACAGAAAACTCTAATAATGAAGAATGAAACAGTGATCTCGGGGAAAGGATACGAAAAAAACCATGATATAATCTGTAAAGTTCATATGCTCTACTTCACCTGATGACAAAACAGCAATGATATATTGCCACCCAAGTGGAGGAGTATGCCTTCGAATGGACCTGATGTCAGTAAAGGGCACCGCCCTTATGGTGTAAAGATTTCTGTCTACATAAGAAAGGAATAATTTCAGAATATATAGAACGCTTAGCTATATAAGTAAAATATCAAAGTCCAAATCCGAACTACCTTTCTCAGACAGCATGGCATTCGAATTATTCGCTGTATAAGGTATCCATGACTACAACGAAGAGAAGATGGATATTTCCATAAAACAAACTGCACTCACACTCAAAAGGAAAACAAAAAATAAAAATAAAACAATCAATGGATACCATAAACAGAGCAGAGCCTTGCTTAATCAACTTCAGTCTTCCACTAATCCTTTCGGAAGCAAACTGAGTCGGATGAATTGCGACATTTTCCTTCGTAAAAACTATCTGATGAGCGCTGTCCGGCTCACTCGATGAGCTCTGTTTAGTGCTATCGCTTCGCTCGTAGCAATACGCTGGATGATGCCTAATCCAAAGCAATAAAACAGCCACAAAAAATTCCTTGCCTCGGTTAAATTTGTGATTAGCCGTAAACAATGAACGTAGA